>NW_026267342.1:534738-534913 GCF_000697945.3 Frankliniella occidentalis | reverse complement strand
TTTTATTGTCTCCTTAGGGGTAACTCGTGAAAGTAGAGCCCTTTGGGCTAAAATTTCGTCCGTTTGGCTCTATCTCTCACCGTTTAGGCGCTAGAGGGGGTTTTTGTGACAAAAGTGGCCCAAAAACAATATATTAAGCTTAGAACATATTTGATGGTTTCCTAGGGGGTAACTT
>NW_026267342.1:529778-534286 GCF_000697945.3 Frankliniella occidentalis | reverse complement strand
GGCCAAGCTGGGCCCGCTCCCTGCCGAACCGAGTTGCCGGTGGAGCGAAGCGGAGCTGGCAAACTTGGTTTGGCGGAAGAGCGGGCCCAGCTTGTTCACTTTACTAATCGACTTTTGGGCGATTTTCTGTACTTTTTCACTAGGGCGAACCTTAACAGTTTAACTATAAACACACTACTAATTTTGAACAGTTGTCCACGCAATAACAGATTGGAACTCTTAAAGTGGTAAGCTCATGCTACCTAAGATCTGAGAAAGTTACTTACTATTAGATTAAAAACATTTACAATATAAAACCATACTCTGCACTGAAGTGTGAAGGAGATAAGGCAACTTCCAAAATTATAATTCCCCCCCCCCCCCAAAAAAAAAAACACTCTAAAAAAAGGTTTTCCAAGCAAAAGGAAAACCAACAATAAAATAATTGAACAAATTCTAGAGAGTTTGAAGCTTAGAAAGTTACAGAATTGTGGCATGTTATTACACTTAGGACAATAGCTTAAATGTACTGTCACACTTTAATGTCTCAAAGGAGACGTTGGCAGCATGACAGAAAGATAGCATTCCAATCATGGTTGGATACCTGAATACAATGAATTGCACGGTAAAAGCTAAACATGAAATACTGATTGCAAATACAACAGGACCGAAGACGTATATACTCTAGAAACCCAAGTGTGCACATGTATGCGTTATTTGCTGAATACCTACATGTATGCAGAAAATAGTGTGTATACATAACCATGTATGCAGCAAGTACTGCATACATGGCCAGGTACACACATAGGCACATAACTTTTAGCATAGAGCTCTACGTGTGTACATGGCCATGTGTGCAGTATTTGCTGCATACATGATCATGTACCCACTATTCCCTGCATATATTATCATGTACGCAGTATTTGCTGCGTGCATGTAGGTATTCAGCAAATAACGCATACATGTACACACTTGGGTTTCCAGAGTATTTTGTTGAACACTGGTAACAGAGGTGTGCCTAACTTGCAGATCAACGTGTGCCAGTTTTTGCACATTACATGGTGTTTAACACAAGCTGCACACTTGCGTGGTGTGCTAATTTTAGACGTTTTGAAATCGTTAAAATTCTGCACACTTGGACACACACAGTTCTATGCTATCAATTGGAACCATATGGTGTGCAGCTGCTCTCTTTTCGGAAGTGTCGGAAGTTTAAACACCAGTTGACGTTTAACCTAGTTAGACAACAATGTGTCGAGAAAAGGCACACTTGAACTTTAACATCAATTGACGTGCAAAACTTAACACTTGTTTTAACAATGAATCGATGAAAGTTTGACTTTGTCTGTAGTCCATTTTAGTGTCATCAGGCCAGAAAGACAGTTTTATCATTCAATGTAAACAAAACAAATCTCAGGAATTAAATACGCTATTCCATATCTGCGCTGCGCTTTCTTAAATCACCGTGCGGATCACGGCCCCCTCCGTACCTCAATTTTGGTGCTAACGTGACGTCTATCAAGAATCAGATTCAGATGGCCCCATTTGTTGTCTCCGTATACCACAAAAACCGACGGTGTGGTCTGATCCGTACTTTGCGCTCCAAATTAGAAATTGAAAAGGGCAATAGTGCCTCCTAGTACAAAGCTGCTAGAAAAAAAACTAAGGGAAAGTCTCACTGCAAATACTAGAGTCAGATGTCTCACCTAAAAAGAGCGAGATTGTTTCCCCTTGCTCTATTTAACACGTTCCCTGCGGCGTGGCGAAAATGTGGTCACGCTCCCATGTTAAATTAGGCACTAAAAATTAGCGGCAGGGAACGTGTTTAGAGAAAATTTAGAAACCTCGCTCTTTCTAGAATCTCACTCAAATTAAGTGAGATTACCTTTAGGAATCCTCACTGAAAAAGACCGCGACGTTTCCTAACTATCACTTTTGTAGAGTGATATTCCTTTATCTATCGCTCTAATCGAGCGCGAAAATCGAACTTCACTCTCCGGAGAGCGAAGAAATTTCAGCAAAATCTCGCTCCCAGGAGGGCGAGAATCCTCGCTCTAGGATTACTGAGCCTTTCACTTTTTACAGCGTCCTGTACTTTGAAAAATGTGGCTTATTTTTGTGTTGTTGTTTTTTGTTATTATAGAGGCGAGGGAGAAATAAACCAACATTACTTGTCCCACATACCTATGTTCTCTGACAGGGAAGAAACTCCAATCAAAAAAACCAACAACATAGGTTTTTATGATAAAAAATGCATTACAATAATCTTGCGTAATAGGTTATAATCGTAAACCTGCGAGTCAAATAATAGGAAATAAATGCGAAATAGTACGAAAGAGGCGCGAAATGAGGCGAAATACCTCGTCGCGGTGACAAAATCACACAAATTCTGTGGCCACAGCACACAAAGTAAATGAAGAGTTTTAAAAAAGAAATAAAGAAGTCTAGTACACTTGTTTATTACATAGGAGTCGAAAAGCATGTGCATCTCTAATGCAGGTTTTTTTTCCTTTGTGAAATGAGATTTATTTCCCGTAACAAAATTCTGTAGCAAGATCCAAAGATACGATTTCCATGCCGACACACTGAAAAATATCCTCGTCAATTTTTAATATATCATGTGGTCTGCTATTGTTGTGATTTTACGACAGCCAATTCTTCCTAGTCAATAAACTCAAGGGCGATACGCGGTGCTTGTAATTCAACGCATAAATACGTTTGAAAGTGTAGATTTGATTTACGGCACCGATCATGGAAAATTTTTCATATTCGATTATTTTTATTTTATTTTTCTATGCATCTTGCAAGATCCAAAGAAATTTATTTATTTCTGATAAAAATTTCAGGGAAAGATCTGCTGTTCCAGTAAAATTAGTGATGGATAAAAGCAAACAAAAGTTTTGGTGAACCTACCAAATTTTGTCTGTAATCGAAGATCATTTTTTCTAAGTTCAATTAATTTCTAGAAAGGAACGGTTTCCTGGGTCGTGGTTCTCATAACATGGTTGGCAACGAGCTTTCGTCAAGCGTTCAGTGTCAGAATGCAACGTAATTGTATTTGCAAAGCACACACGGAAATATAATTCATTTATTTTGCCGGGTACAGCAGGGCAAGGAGGCCGGTCTGTTGCACTAGAGAATTAAATTTAGTCCGGGGTTAAAACGAGAGCCGGCGGCTGCGCTGTGCTCTAGCCAGGCTGAGCTGAGCCACACGACTGGCGAACTGCCTGCCTGCACGGCTTCGCCAGCAAAACGAAAGTGTTTCGGCAGCTGGCGAACCCTCAATAGCACCGTAAAGCACCAAAGAGGGCGCGTAAATTTAACAGTAAATACGAAGGTGCGTAGGGATTTAGCTTCCGCAGAGTGGCTATTATTAGTGAATTTCTTTAGACATAGTAATCTAGGGTGCCTTAGCCTATTTTATATTATTCATTATTCCAATTCGAAAGGCTGTTACATTTTTTTATTTACCGTGCTACAATTTCTTCACCAAAGGATTCAGAAAATTATAAAAAGCATCAAAACGCAGAGCAAGGACTTCACGTACTGTCATAATGTAATTGGTCACGAGCTAATATCAAAAATATCAAATATATCCCATTATTAACACAAAATTGTTGAGGTGGGGGGGGGGGTAAACATTTTTTTTGAAAACTTGTTTACACGCTCGCTTATGTATCCCTGGGTATGCAGTCGCAACGCACACTGATAAATTACTGCAAAGGACAAAGCCAGTCGCCAGTCGTCCGTAGTCGGTCCGCGATTGCAAAGCAGCCACATTTGTTTACAAGGTATTTACAGTGCACTGTAAAATGATTTTAAACTATTTTCTTTGCAACGTTGCGAGGAACTTTCGATCTTTGTATTCTAAACATTCTTTTTCGTTTTGCAGTAAAAATATTTGCAAGCTGTCATAGATTCATTGCAAACTCACTGTTAAAAATATTTTGTGAATTCCTAACACTGCTTCGTAGTAAAAAACCTCGAGCATTTGCTGTCTCCATTTGGAAAAGTTGTTGACAAGTCAAAATACTCCTGAATCAATTTTTGATAACGAAGAAGAGCTGCGTTCCCCAAATATTATTAAGAGTTCTAGCAACCTTTTTCACAACAAATTCCTCGTAAAGTTCTGACTTGTTTTAAAAACACTGCTGTGTGTTCGTATTGAAAAAAAAAAGTATGCAAGCTTGCGAAGAACGACATCAAATTGAGTTTGCAATACGAATATATTTCCTTGCAAGCATTGTGCAGTGTGCAATTATCGACAAAATTCGACCCATCGCTGCAGAAGTTGCCTGTCTACCAGATGTGCCGCAACTTCCCTACTCCTGAACGACAGGTGCGAGAGGTGGACGGCACAATTTGGAGTTAGGCTACTCCTACAGCGAGGGGCCGAATTGTTCGTACACGCAAGTATATTTTAAACATAGGTAGGTATGTAGGTCAAATACGCACAGAAATACATATCTTCAAATTTTAAAAAGTTTATAACAATTACGTGTGAAAGGGTAGAAGGAAAAGTAGAGGAA
>NW_026267342.1:528814-529548 GCF_000697945.3 Frankliniella occidentalis | reverse complement strand
GCACCCGGCGGGGGCGGGCGCAGAGAGCAGGGGCGGACCCGGGGGATGGGCGCGGGGGACACTGGTATTTGGACACTGGCCGAGCTTGAAACCCGAGCAGCAAGGGACCGTCTCCTCGAACAAATACTCTCACCAGCCTCTCGGGCAACTTAAGGGACGATGAGAAACGATGAGTTAATCCAGATTAATCCTGAGGTGTGGCGGGCAGGAGGCAAGTCCAGGTGTATCCAGAGGCGGTGGTGGCGGTAATCCAAAGGCAGCCGAGAGCGGCGTCGACGTAATCCACAAAAAGCACTCTCTCCGAACGCACTGATCACTTTTTCTTTCTTTCAGCACATCACCACTCTCACAGCACTGGGCGTCCCTCTATGGGAGACACTTGTTGCACTCGGGGGGGGGTGGGGCGGCGCGCGAGCGGCCCTCCGGACTACTTACTGGGAAGAAGGGGCTTTACAACTGGTCGGTCGGGAAAGGATCAAAACGTTACGCCTCTTACGTTTCGATCTCCCTCCTTCCCGAAGAGCGGTACGGCGCCCCCGCTATGTTCAAAGCGATCGCAGACTTTTGACACAAAAAACCGGCGGCGCGGTGCGCCTGCGACCCACGGACCACGGAACCAACTGGGTGACTGGCGCACGCGGGCGGCCTGGCACGGCACGCCCCTCGGCACGCCGCCCGCGGGGAGCGGCGGGGAGCGGCGGGGCGTGGCGGAGGGCGGCGGGGCGCGCCAGGAG
>NW_026267342.1:515524-525994 GCF_000697945.3 Frankliniella occidentalis | reverse complement strand
CGGGGCGCGGCGGGGAGCGGGGGCGGCGGCAGCGCCGAGGGGGCGGAGGCCCGCGCGGGTGGAACGGGACGGGGGCATCCCCAAGCAGCGCCCTTGGGCAGCGTCACTGGACCGCGGAGCGCGGCAGGTTGGCCAAGGGCAGCGTCACACCTGCGGCACAGGGAGGGGGGACACCCCGAACGTGCACGACGCCGAGGGCAACGGCGGCGGCGACGTGGTGGTATGGGGCGCCTGTCGGTAAAGAGGAGGGCGCCTCCTGTGTGTACTGTAAAATGCTTGCAAACTATATTCTTTGCAACGTTGCAAAGAATTTGTTAGCTTTGTATTGCAAAGAATTAGTTCGTATTGCAAAGAAGTTCTTTGCAAACTGACAGAATCCTTGCAAACAATGTGTTTGCATTGCAAAGAAATAGTTTGCAAGCTTGCGAAGAACTAGTTTGTATTACGATGCTTGAAAATTCTTTGCAAGCTGCAAAGAAAATAGTTTGCAATACGAACCTATTCTTTGCAAGCATTTTGCAGTGTGGCATTCGCAGACGCACGGTAAAAACCACGTCTCATTTTTTGAGGGAAAAGGGAAAACTTGCAGGAACTCTCCACTGTGAAAAATTGTCGTACCGGGTACAGGAAAATTTTCCATGGAAGAAGTCGTACAAGTACAATCAAAAATTGTAAAATTTACTAGCCCTATGAATCGACTTGGAATCGAATATCGAGCGACAGCGGGAGGTTGTACATGTACGACTCGTATTGTAAATGGCAAATTACAAAATATATCGTACATGTACAAATATATTTCTCACAGTGTCATATTTGAGGAAAACTCCTCTAACTCTCACCTCAGATTTGGAAGAATCTTCTCAAAAAGTGAGGGAAAATGCCACATTTTTTTGGGAGACTTCCATCTGAGATTTCCTTAAACTAAGGGAGTTTCTGAAAGTTTTCCCTTTTCGCTCGAAGAATGAGACATCGTTTTTACCGTGACAAGTGTGCGGCTTTTACACCCCTTACAAGTACGCGGCATTCACACGCCTACAAGTGTGCTGCGTTCACACTTTTTACTACAAGTGTGCGGCGTTCACACTTTTTACTACAAGTGTGAGTCATTCACACACATACAATTGTGCGAGATTGATACCCCTTTACGAGTATGCGGCATTTAGACCCCTACCAACAAGAGTGTGAAATTGACACACTACAAGTGTGCGGCACTACAGTCCGCGTAGTGTGAGATAAAAGGGGGATGTCTCAAATGATTTCTCGCCCTTGCATACCGTCAGCCTAACGTCGCAAGGGTATATGGTCACTGCCAATACCGTTGACGCGCAGCTTGGACCGAATCTCGGACGGGGGTGACAGCGGACAGCGGGACGCCGGCGGGCGCAGCGACGCAGTCAACAATTCGTCCGATTTGACATTCGGGCCAAGTGAGTCAGTTGACAGTCGCTGGCAAGAGTCGGTCGCGCCTTGCAAACGGCTGCTGATTAGTCAGTCACGGCGGCGCCCGAGCCGGTGACCTGACAGACAATAATAGGAGGCAGGGTAGTCATCAGGAGGCAATCAGGTCCGACTCGTCACGCCCACGTCCCTTCAAGAGAGGCTTTAACCCTGCTGTACTGTGGACGTGGTGGCGATCGAGGTGGCGATGTTCCACATCCATGGCGTGCAGCAGGGACGTGTTGATTAGATGTACTAGGGGATTCAGAGAAATGGCTTTGCCTACGGGGCCATGGTGCCTTACGGGCAAAGCGAGTAGGCAAAACCAGGCACACCTGTGTCTTCTCTGAATCACCTGGTAGCGCCGATCAGCAACTCGAATATTTTGAACATTTCTTCTAATCACCAACGTGGGCGATGATGAAACTTAAATTGCATTGTAATTTCACGCATCTCACAAAATTGCCGAGCTACGTATAATTAAAAGAAAATATCTTGGCAGCAAGCAAAAAATCCTGGGTGGCAGCGGTAGACTAGATTTTGGATCACCTGAAGCTAGTTTAATATCTCCCAATGTCTCCACTTCTATAGTATACAGTAGAGTATACTCCATTGGGCTTCCTTTTTGTCAGGCAGTTCTGTGCAATTAACAGAAAGAGTCTTATGAGAGTGCTTAAGTAACAGATATCCCCCACCGTGAAGGACTTCTAAAGCTTTTCTTAAATCCCTGCTTTACGTAAGAACCGAGGAAAGTCGGATTATGTAAAATGTTCAAGGCGACGTGCCAGCCGGCGGAGTTACGCTACATCTATCCACTTTCTCACCAAAAACGATTAAAATCCTTTGAACAAAGTATTTTGTTCCTAACGTCAAAAAGTCTCTTCTTTGTAAAATGGTGACCTAGTATACCAGGTTTTCGTCAATGTTTGCGTTGAGTTCAAGAATACGTAGAGATAAAAAAAAAGTGGCATTAGCCTTATACGCAACGGTGTCCAAGCAGGAAAACAACAGACTGTCGCCGAACCCTCGCGGCGCTCAAACGAGAGTCTGCCGGCTGCCAAAGTAGAGAGAGGCTCCCGCTGTTGATGCATGGTGTCGTTACAACGTATTAGCGAGCGAGTGATAGCTTCACTATAAATACTTAGGGCGGAGGGGCGACGGGGAGGACGACGCCTAGGTACACACGCCCACGCAAACCCAAGGGGCTCGTCTTTGGGAAAGGTCCAGACACCACAAAGGCGAGGGACCGGCTGTGACTGCAGCATAAGGGCGCGGCCGCCGGGACGAGGACGGCGCGGAAGACGATGACCAGACCGGTGTTCGTCGGCGCTCGCACTCTACACGCCCGTGCCCCACCCCATGTGCGCGCACGCACACCTGTGCGAGGCTTCTTGCCCGAGTCTGAAAAATAAAAATGTGCGAGACGAAAATACCAAGCCGCTGCGCGTCCCTTGCGCGACCTGGTGCCGCTGAATAGGCCCTTGGTCTCGGCCGGCTCTCGGACCTGCAGCGAGATGTCATCGCGCGATGGCTGCGGTGCCAGCGGGGTCGCCAAACGGCACTCCGAGAATAGGACGGAAAAATAAAACGAAAAAAGACACATTCACAAAAAGGATTCATTTGAACGCACGCATTCTGCCCGGCAGAGCAGGTGGTGGGGTGTGGAGGAGCGGGAGGGGGCGAAATTACGTAAGAATGAAGAGTTTGGCGCGCCCAGTTACGTAAGGTTTTGAGGCATTCCTCTCGGAATGAGTCACAACAACAGAGCGGGTGGGATCGAACCCAGCAGCTCTTCGGGAGCCCTACCGCTTACTCTATAAATAAAAGTGTGTGAGGTTCATCGCGAAAATACGTGTCAAACAAACTCCCTTCGAAGTTGACGACTGGAGTCGTCCTGTCTCGCTCCCTCGGGTTGACATGCTGCGTCGTGCCGGCGAGGCCCTGAGGCCCTGTAAGCGCGGGACATGTGCATCGAAACGATTAAACACTGACTAATGTTTGCCACGTCGTGTATAATGAGGGATTAATGAGATATCACGGCAGATCGTTCTCTCAGGGCTCATCACCGATACCTGGCGAGCGGCGCCTGACGCGGCCTGACAGTGTCAAAAATATCGTTGTAAATTTCCAAAATGTTTGTGAACTCGAATTATAATCTAAGTTGTAAATTTACGAGAGCACATTTTTAACTCGCCCAATGGATTTCAAGTCAATTACGTACTATGCATACATGTATTTTGATGATTACAAATTGTAATTTTACAACTTGCGTCAAGGAAATTTTTCTTATAAACCCTCCTACTATTTTTCACAGAGGAAGGCGACGCTGTGCCATCGCGTGCATAGAATGGCACGGTGATGCCACGCTTTGAGTCGGTCTGGACGCGCAGGGACCCGCCCCTGTGCGAGGCGCGCCGGGGCGGGGCGGCGCCGTGCGGGCAGGCTTGCGGCGTGGCGGCCAGTCCGCTGCGGGCCGCAAATAGATACCACGGCCGCTGCGTTCGCACCGGCTCAAAACGGTGGCACGCCCCGCCACGCCCCGCCACTGCGCGGCGCACCAGGCGCGCCCCACTGCGGGTGGGACTTAACAGTTTGTGAATTGGAAGAGGGTTGATCGCCCGTCCCGACCGTCACGACCCGCGTGGTGGGGGTGATCCACGATCCACTGACCACTCTCTCCTTGCACCAGCGTCCCACCGCTGAGAGAAATGGTGACGTCGAAACGATTCCGAAAGGATATTTGCATCGGGAATATCGAGCTGCGCACTTATTTTCTCTTAAAAACTCTTCGCACAGGGCGTTAATCGTATTGAAACGCGAAAAACAGCATGTGGCATACGCAAACCTCTACCGGTCGAGAAGATAAAAACCGCGAGCGGGGGAAACCTCTACTCCGTACTACTGCAAGGTTCTGAAAATAGCGACGCCGCCCGATGCCTTCGGCTCGGAGGGCTGCTGGGCTGAGCGTGACCCGGTGCTCAGGGTTCGGCCAGGAAGGGCTTGGGCGGTACACTGTCGGAAAAACAGCTCTAATTTGATAACAATTAAAAATGGTGGTGAGAAACACCATTCAAAATATATTCAAAATAAAATTTTACTGGCAGTTTCAAACTGTACTTCCGTAGAACAACGGCAGTTTTTAATTGTAAAAGCAGTAGGCGTGTTGTTGTTGTTTTTTGCAGTGTATAAGGGCGTTTGGGACTGGGGTTGAAAGGCAGCATGATCAGCACCACGGCCCATACCACCTCCGGGACAACAGACTTTGATGGAGACAGCCTCCGGGTGCCTCCCGTGTCCAACTCCGGCCCCGCGACCAGCCGCCCCGCCCCGCCCCGCCCCGCCACGCCCCGCCTCACCTCACGCGCAGCGGCAGCGCCCTATAGTTTTGCGGGCGCTCGATTGGGCGCAGCACAAGTCAGCACAGTCCCACCAAACGTAACTCTATCCTGCGCGTCTGAGAGAGAGCGCGGTAGAGGGGCGCCTCGGCCAGCGCCCCCCGCCTCCCTCGCGGAGGGCCCAACTTAGCGCGCCCGGTCCATATAAGTCCCCCCCCTCCGCAGGGCCCCGGCCCCAGGCCCCGGTGCCAGCGCGGCCGGCTGAGCTGCCCCAGCCCGGGCCGCCACTCGGGTGCTACCCGTGGCCCAGAGTGGTCGCGAGGGCGCGACCGGCCGCCCAACCAGACGAGGGGAAAGAAATGAGCTTGTTTGCGAATATTTGTCGCTATTCATAACTCGCCTTGCTTGTTGCCAAATTTTATTATCTCCTCGCTTGTTTACTTTATTACTTTCAGCATTTTTCGGCGGGAGAAAAAATAAGGATTGTAGTTTCGGTTGATACAAATATTATTGCGCTTTCTAAATAAATGCATCCCACTTTTTCATCAAATTTCGTCTTTAAAAAAAGTAATTTGGACCCATCAACTCATCAGAAAATAAGAGGCATTCACTCACACAGCAGGTCGATCGTGAGCAAACGCCATCTCGTAATCCAGCTCAAACCAGTTACAGAGGCACAGAGTTGCGGCGAGCTCACGACGAAGTAGCCTCACGATTTAAATTATATAAAACTCGACCACCCTTTAGATTAACTAGGTGGCCGTGGTAGATATTCTTCGATGTCAGTTTAAATTGAACATCCATTTAAACATAAAAAACACTGAATTACAACCAATTACATGTCCTTTCTTTATAATCAATAGTTTGCAATTCAGATGGTCGTAGCTTGATTTCTGCTACGTCCTAGGCGAATATTTGTTTGCGCAGGCGCGCGTCGCCTCGCGATCGACAAGCCATGTCAGCACCTGTCAAACCTCCAACAGTAACCAAACCTGCCAATGGCACGTTGTTGTCGTTGAGGAGGCGGAGCGGGCGGGGCGGATGGGGCAGAGCAGGACAGGGCGGGGCAGAGCAAGACAGGGTGGGGTGAGGCGGGGAGAGGTGTACCCCACCGTCCGTTACCCCCGACGTTCTCTTGCCAGGAGGAATCTGGCCCCGGGTCCATTCGATCAGAACGGCTTCCCGTCCGCGCGAACACCGGCCACTACCTCCCCACCCAACACACCCTCCCAACTGGCCCTGCCGGCTCAAAAATAAATCAAGAATCATTTATATTATTTTTCTTATTTTTTTTTAAATGTGAGGGAGGCGGCGTTTGCTAGGAAAAGGCTTGACGTGGCTTGTCATGTCCTCCGGAGTTATTTGTGTTCCATACTTTCTTAAAATTTGTACAAGTTTTCGACCGTGATGCAGATTCATTCCAGCCCCGACCCGAATGCGCCTGGTAGGTGGTATGCGTAAGACACACGTTTGTTGCCTACATTGCAGGAGACCACGCCCTCGCTGGGGCGCCTAGCAAGACAACGCGCCCATTGTTCTCTTCATCCTTTCGTCCGTTTACCCCCACCCCCTCCAGCGCCCCAGACGCTACGCCCCCCTGCTTCCTCTGAATGAGTCGGCTCGTGACGCATGATTGTCCCGCAAAGAAAAGAGAGGGAGGTGCGGGGAAAGGGGGAAGGGGGAGGGAGAGAGACTCGTGAGGATGAGTAGGCAGGGGTGTGCACATTGTGGTGTGTACTCGCGCGGCATATGACCGACCAACGGCCAAAAAATGTGTCTAGGAAGGCTTGGCGGAGACGGGCAGAGACGGGCGGGGCGGGTTTGGCGTCTACCAGCCATGAAGTACTGTGCACCGGGTGACTCACGAAACGTGTTTGGTCTCATGAGGCGCTCAGAATAAACACAGTGAAAGTAGCGAAGCTATTCACGCGACGGACGGACGGCGCGGCGCGCGTCGAAACGCCTGGAGGGGAGGCAACGGCGGCGCACGGGTGTGCGCTGAGCGGGTGTGTTGCCTACCGCGCCAGGCGCTCCAGCCGCCCGGTGGGGAGGCAACGGCGGCGCACGGGTGTGCGCTGAGCGGGTGTGTTGCCTACCGCGCCAGGCGCTCCAGCCGCCCGGTGGGGAGGCAACGGCGGCGCACGGGTGTGCGCTGAGCGGGTGTGTTGCCTACCGCGCTAGGCGCTCCGTGAGCCCTTGGGAGGAGGCAACGGTGACGCACGGGCGTAGCTAACTTGTTGCCTTCGGCGCCTATGGACCAGAGTACCCGACCTCACGTCGCAGTGATCAGGCTCCGACCGAGCTTACTTGACACGAGCTGTTCCCAACCCGGGCCGACCCAGCTGCCGGGGCCGGCCGCGGCGAACACCGCGTCCTTTCCCCACAATACACCAAAATGTGAGCAGATCCAGAATTAGACGACATCGCAAAAACAGGGGCGAAACTATTTCGAGGGTACGCAGTGCAGGCGCGCGGCCCCCTCCTCGACGCACCCGGGCGGACACCATGCCAGCTACCGCCAGCAAACGTGTTGCCCTGCCGGGGGAGCGGCGCCGGGTGGGCCGCAAGCCTCCCCGCTGATCCCTCGCTACCGCCTACAACACGAGCATCACTCTTGACGCCGGTAGGCAGAGCAAGAGCTCCACCACGTTTTGAAACACCTCCGCAAGAACCAAGTTTTAACTCTCTACGAACGACACGGAAATAAAAGCTTGGCTACAGCCTACGGGATATCATAAATATTAAGCTTACTAAAAATTAGCCTTGAAGCTTAAAGATTGGCCATTTACACTGGAAAAACAAAGGTGTGATGTCCTACCTTTCCAGGGGCGTTAAACTCGTTTTAGGGGTGTTAAAGAGTATATTTTCAGTTTCTTCAAAATATTTTCTATATGAGCAAACCAATCACATTCTGAGATTCATTATCGCATTCCACACAAAATTCTGCGTCAAACGAGCCTACATGTGATAGGGTTCAGATAAGCGGTCAGCACATGAAGAGCAAGTCAAAAAGTACAAAAAATGAAATTAGTCTATGCCATTTTTGAACAGAACCCCATCATATGTAGGCTCGTTTGGCGCGGAATTTTGCGTAGATTACGAAAATAGGTTTTAGAATCCAATGTTGTTCCATGGGAAAGAAATATTTCGCAAAAACAGGAATTGTAATGCCTTTGGAGCTTTAACGCCTTTTAAAGGTAGGATGTCCTACCTTTGTTTTACCAGTGTAGCTCTGTTGCACAATGTTTTAGTGCCCAGTTTTTTTTTAAGCTACATAATTAAATAAATGCCTAGTGTTAAGCTATGACTTGGCTATTAGCTAATCCCTCCTTTGTTGTGTAACCATGATCCTCATCCTGCTAACTAAAACGAATGACCCACACCACATAAGCTCCTCTCAGAGGCTGAAGCTGGCGGCGTCCTAAGCCCACCACCCCCGCGGTCGTGGCCTCAACGTGGAGCCCAACAGCCGCCCTGGTGCCCCACTCTGGCTGCCGCGGCCGGCGCCGCACTGCTGCAGCTCCGGGGACGTCGAGTGTGTCAGGAAGGAGGAACAGGGGTAAAGTAGTAGCGTGCAGGTGTTAATAAATGGAGCAATGTGCCAAGCGGCGGCGAAGCAGGGCGAGGCCAAGGTGAGCAGGCGGTTCACAATAACTCATAACGCGTACTCGGCGCATCCAACAGTGGGTCAGACTTTCAACAGTGAAACACGGCTGTTATATGCTTGCCACGGTGGGAATTCGTGCCAACGGTCAGACTGTCTGCTGTAGCGATAGAACAGCCTAGCCGGTGTCCCGCCGTTGGGTTAGCTAGCTGTTATCTTGCGGCTGTTCGAAGGAACAGCTCAGCGGCGCGGCAGCGCGGCACACCGGCTGCGCGGCTGCGCCTCTCGGTCTACCTCGCTGATCTCGGGAGATACCGGCGCCCAGCTCGCGCAAACAACCCTCACGTCAGAAAAAAATAAATAATTCCAAAATAGCCGAACGTTGCGTGGGTTTTATTCATGGGTCCCCCCGGGGGGACCGTCCCTTTTAACGAGGGTGGCGAGGGATGAAATACGCCTTCCGACTGCGGCCACGCCGTGGGTCGGTGGTTGGGTGCAGACTGACAGACTACATCGAACACCTGGTGAAATACGCGATATATTTTGCATTATTTATGTATTCCTCTTCCTCTGACCCTCGGCTGCGACCCGGCGACGTGACCGGTTACCCGTGGGGAGGCGCGTGTAGGAGCGCAGGCGGGGCGCCCACCAGCGGGGCGGGCGTGCGCGCGCGCGTGCAGGGCAGGGGGTGGATAACTCCTGAATTGGGTGTACAAATTTCAAGAATTGGATTTGAATTGGCTTGAACTGGCTTGAATTAGATTTGGACTGAATTGGTTGAATTGTTTTTGAATTGGTTTGAATTATCAATGTGATTTTATTTTACTGATTTAGAGTGAATTGGCTGGAATTGACTTGAATTGAATGTAAATTGCCTTGAGATGGACAGAATTAGTTGAGTTATTTTTGAATTCATTTGAATTACCTCTGAATTATGGTGAATTAAATTGAATTGCTCTGAATTAGTTTGAATTGGGCAGAATTAGGGGTGTACATTTTTCAGGGGAGTTATCCACCCCTCGGTGCAGGGGAGGGAGACGAGCGCCCACCAGCGGGGCGTGCGTGCGTGCGCGCGTGCGTGCAGGGGGAGGAGACGAGCGCCCGCCGGCGGGACGTGGCGCCGCCGCGCCGCTTGTGGATCTTAAATAAAACTGACAGAGTTACGTAAGGTCCTTGTCAAGGCCTGCTGAGGCCGAGCAGACTAGCCTACACCCCTCCTCCCTCCACCATCACCTCCACCAGCTACCTCTTCCTCTCGACCCGGCGACAACAGCCGCGGCTTAAACCCCAAACCTCTCGTCGTCACCACGCGAACAATTCTGTGGCGTCTGGAATCATCTGCGCGCGTGACAAACCTTCGCGGGGGTTTAATTACTGGCACACTGTGAAAGTAGTGGGTGTCCGGGTGAGTCAACAGCGGCGCGACGGGCGCCACTTTAAACTTGAATCGGTGCCATAGGCCCCCTCTCGCACGGTCAAGCTCGGCGGAGGCGCAAACCAGTGGGTGCTCCCCCCTCCCCCGTGCGGCGGATGTGACACGAGGGGCAGTAAAGAGTTTCTCTCAGCGAAACCAAAGTTCATAAACTGAGCCGGGTGGCAGAGACGCGTGCGTGTGGGCTGCGAGGGCGGGGGCGATGGGGTCCATACGCCATGAACTTCATGGACCATGGGCTCGTGAGCCTACTCCGCCGAGCAAGGTGTGACGGACAAGGCTAAAGATTTTAATTTTTCAAAAGAGTAGTTTTGGGCAATTTCATGAGAAATACTTGTTTGTCGAATTGACATTTTTTCAGTTTTCTGACAACATGCCCTGCAAGTTTTTCCATATATTTTTTTTCTGGAAAAGTTTCAAATCTTTCCGGAAATATTACGGAATTCAAAATCCCTAGACGAGGCAGATGGACATTAGGGACCCTTCATGTCGTAGCTTTATTTTACTTCGCAAATGACGTCGGCCGACGTCAGCACAACGACTGTGTGAGTGTGCCGTGCCGTGTGTGAAAATGACTGAGAGCCGAGTGAGCACGGGTGCACGGGTACCGCGCTGTACGCTTGTTTTCGCAGTGGGGGTTGAAAAGGAGGCGGTACGGGGGG
>NW_026267342.1:515129-515449 GCF_000697945.3 Frankliniella occidentalis | reverse complement strand
GGGGGGGGATACCTGACACCTCTTATCTCTTGAGCCTCGGACACATCTGACACCCTGTATGCAGATTGCTGACGGGCACCTCTAAGGGCCATCGGGGCGCTGCCACAGGCCACGACGGCGTCCAGCGCCCGTGAGCGGCGATGGGGGCGTGAACAGGCGCGGGCGAGCTGTGGCGAAGGGGACGTCACGCGGGCGCGGCCTCTCCTGGGGCCCTCCGCTTCGAGGCCCTCCCCGGGGCGTCGTTCGGCTCGGCTCCACCACGCCGCGGACACCCACCCCCAGCTCGGCACATCAACATTATTGATAGGTGGGGGGGGGAG
>NW_026267342.1:502611-507819 GCF_000697945.3 Frankliniella occidentalis | reverse complement strand
CCCCCCCCCTTTCTCTCCCAGTGCTCGTGACGCACGGGGCGTGCCTCCGCGAGGCGAGGGGCCGCCGCTCGGAATGCGGCGACCGCTTCTACGACCACGTCAACGACCAGGGCGTCGACGGCCGCCCTGGCCCCACCGCCCTCATCGACAGCCTCTACGACCCCGATGCCGTCGGAACATTCCGGACGCCGCTCTGCAGGCAAGGCAAATCTCGGGAGAGAGGAAGTCGACCCCAGTCCAAAACCTTCCATATGTACCTACGCACGCCATGAGCGGCAGGGACACAATCCTCGTGGAAAACCCATGGAAACGGAGTCACCAGTTAGCTACAAGCCCGATCGCCACAGGCATACGGCAATGTAATGTCTGGATTGTCAATCTGCTTGGATGGACCCTAAGCCCTAAGCTACCCTATCGGGAGCTAGACATGTGAGTTGCTTGGCTTCATCAAATCAGGTCAGAAAACACGACGACGTGTTCACTGCGTCGTGTAGGGTGCGCGCACACAGCCTTGGGGTGGCTAGCGCCGGGCGTGCCCCACGCCGCCTCGCGGCCGAGAACGTTGGGTGGCCTACCTGCCCGGCGCTCGGGTGCACCCCTTCGGCAACTCAGACAGCTCCGCAAGTCGGAAGACATATTTCGATCGATAAAAAAAAATCATGCTCTGTGATTTAACGCCCTGCATCATGGTTTTTTCAACAGTGCAATTAACGATTTTATCATGTGTGGCCTCCGGATGGTGAGCGACAACTGCGGCCTGGATGTCGCGCTTCAACTCCAGAGCCTTCACGACAATCTAACAAATCTTGTTTTTACTGTGAGTAATTGCTTCGGTAGTGTACTGACAAGTCTTGCCTTCAGATGTTAAGTGCACTTCTACTTCTCCTCCTCCACAGAACAAGTGTGCCTCGAGCCTCCGACCCGTACTGAGGCCCCTCCCCGCCGAGCCTGATGTGGAACTCTCGCACACATCTCCAGGATCTTTCAAACTGGTCATCATTTATGTCCTTGGACTGCTTCTGCTGGCACTGTTTGTAGCCCTATTAAGAAGAATTAAAGACTTTTGGAATTAGCTGTGGAATATATAGATAGATATTCATATTTTTAATATAGGTGTACACTATACATCAGTTCAGGAAAAAAAAAAAAGACAAACTGTTTTTGGAGAGATAAGTAAAAAGTTGAACAGCACATTAACCTGATCAATATTTGAGATCCTCCAGTAACCCAGACAAATTATCTATCACACTATATTCATCTTTCTGACTTTGAAGAACTCGAAAATTATTATTGTAAGTCGCATTATTGACAACTTTGTCACATGCTTGTGCGGTTTGCTCAGCATTCAACTCTTCAACATTAAAACCAGGTGCATGTGATTTGCCTGATTCATGATATGCAGATGATATGGGCAGAAGTTTTTCACTTGGTGGGTATGCAGCTTCTTTCTTCTCAATCCAATCTCTGCTCATGCCAGAAAAATATTCCTCTTGAGATCGGAGCAGATGTGGGGATGTAGATGTCTAGAAATAAAAGTGAAAAATTAGGTTTCCGCTTGGTTTGAAAAAATAAAAAATAAAAAGGTGGGCTAGATATATTTACCAAGCTGCACGAACTAGGGTCAGGATAATGTAAGAGGGATGTCACAGCCATGGAAGGTTCAATCATATCTGACACAGTGTTTAGGCCCTGCTGTGAAAAAAAGAAATAATAGATGAATAATGAAAAATACCGGTTTTATGAAAATAATTACTTATTTTATCATTAATTTCTTACTCTGTTGCTAATTTGTGCCAGTGGATCTAAGGACAAGCTATTGGCTTGTTCTTCCGTGTAGGAATTAAGATTCAATAAATTTGAGTGTTGGAAAACAGGTCCGTAGGAATCTGAATATGACTGAAAAGGAGGGACATTTTACACTTGTCCGGTTCTCAAGAAAATGTGCAGCTAAGTTAGATACTAAATTATGAAATAGAACTGCGGTAAATTACCAATTGTGATGGTGGTGGTTGTTGCTGTTGAGATACAGGAGCATCATACACAACATTGTTACCCCCATAGAATGTGTCTGAACCGGAGCACATCATTTTTGAAGTAGGGGTACTTTGAGTTATGCCCTGCAATCTCCGATCTAAAAATATAATTTTAATCACAATTCTGATAAATATAAGTACCTGGAGGGACTACAAATTAGGAAGTAAACCTGTCAGAATCTGACAAGGAATCCGCACATACTTAAATTAGAGTCAGCAGCACACTTTCGTCTTTTTTGTCTGAAAGACACTGTAACAGACATGGAAAAAGGTGTCATAAAAATTCGTTAAAACCAATAAATTGAATGCCATTGAACCTTACAACACTCTGGGGGCCGAAGCTGAAATGGCACAGCATCACCAACAGAATTATCAGATGGTCGTCTCAACTGGATAAAAACATCAACAGGTGCTTCAACCTACAAAATTCAAAAGAAGATATATTTTGCTGAAGAAAGATAACCGAATAACATTTGCAACCAATTTATTAAATATTTTCTCAACTTAACTCTAAAGTTTTATAAGGTGGTGTGCGAAAAGCTATACCAAATCCCTTATGTACATTGGAGGGGTGAAACTGACCAAGAGCTTCCCACTCCACTGGTCCGGTTTGGTCCCTCTGTTCAAAAAATCTGATCTCAACATCATCTGCCAGGGCAAACAAACAACTTAAAATATAGCACACATATGCAGTGTAGTATCAAGATAATAAAGTAAAAACGATGAGTACCTTTTACAACTTTTTCACAAAACATTAAGATTTCTTTCCCACCATCGACAAAAGCACTGCTGTGACTCAACTTCAAAATTTTCAAATTAGTACATGCCTCTAAAAAAATAAAAACTCTGTTCAGAAAATTGTTCTTTTTTTTTCCTGATGTTTATTTTCTGGTTCACAAGATTCAGTCTTACTCACTCTTATTGTAAATTGGTTCAGATACAGCTACACCCAATTGTTTCCAGTGTTTATCAGCCAGATTTTTTTCTGTTTTGGATTCAAATTTTTTCTTGGTGAGTGTAAACACTTGCAAACAAAGACGAATTGCATCCAAATCAATGCTCTCAAGATCTAGCTGCTTACAATGGTCAAAACCAGCTACATGAGAAAAATTAAATTTTACTATAAGCTTTTTGTAAGTTAAAGCTAAATCAGCAAATTTTGTCCGAAGGGCAATGAAGAAGCAACAGACTAACACTCACTTTGAAATGGGTCAATATTTTTTTGTTGTCGTACTAGCATTACCTCCTCAATGTGCTTCCTCTTAGTAAATTGCACACTTAACTTTTGGAAGGATATGACACTGCTGTGAACTTGTTTCTGGTAGACTCCCCACTTACAGTCATCTCCTGCTAAGCAGTGTGGGTGTGGTCGATAAGGTTGATCTTTTGTTACACATGATACTATCACTGTAGCCAGTCTATCGAAGTTAGCAATCTAAAAGCAGAAAACATGAGTTAGCTGTTGACATCGCAAATATTTCCTTGTAAAAATTAACTATTACAGTTATCTTGTCTCAGGTTTGGGTGAGATTTTGAGTAGTTTTGACTAGAGGTTAATATAGTGGTGGCGACCACCAGCAGAAGTTTTTATCGTTCAGCCTCCTCAAAGTGTTAAGGTACAGTAAATACAAAAGAAAAAGATTTGTATCAGTGAATTAAAATTGTAAGTCACTTTCAGTTAGTAATAATATCCAAGACAGAAAGGTACATGTTTTGGGTGGTATTATTAGTAGATTTTACATTTCACCTGTATTGTTGGAAATGTCTTCTTCATTGCTGTGCTGGTAGCTCCTTGTGTTGGATAAAGACCTTCACTCTCATAGCGAAAACGTACCAAAGAAGCTGGTTGCTCCAAGATCAAAATATTAGAGCTCCCTGGAAAAGTACTGCTATTTGACACAACTGTATTTGGAGCATTCTCAACCAAAAGTCTGGAATCCAGTAAAACTAAAACAAACAAAATCAGGTTAATATTTAAGGTGGTCTTTATGCGGCTGTAATTGTACGAGATGAATGAGAAACTAACTTACAGTTGTCATCTGTTTGCTGGCCTAGACAATCAAGTTGATGAGACATTTCATTTATATGATTTCTACTATAAAAAATTATATCCTCTGAAATGGAAGAGGGCAAAAATTTCAACAAAATGAAAAGGATTTATTCATGTCTTGATAAGGATGAAGGGAACAGTAAATTGTGAGAATGCTTGAAGAGAATTCTGCAATTATACTAAGGTGGCTAACACATTGACAACAAAAATATTGGAATACTCAAAAGTGGAATACCAATTCAAGGCTTACTTTTCACTAATTCTAAGTTGTTTGCCACTAAGAAAGCAAGGACTGTTAATGAGGATTATACCTCAGTTACCAGATTGATAAATCAGAAGAAAAGTCAGGGACTATGCCACACATGATAAGTGGAGCTGAACCAAGAATCACCACAAATAAAAAAAGAAACAACAAAAATAATAACAAATAACAGTTGGTCAGACTACTGTCCGAATATTGACGTCTTCAAGGTCATCCGTGCTCATCAGCATCACAAGGAACTCGAGCGGCAGCGGCCTGCAGTGTGCAGAGACACCGCCGCGCCGGTGCCACGTGCAACACAAGTACATTTCCTCCAGCATGTGAATTAATAGATTTGCTTGAGCATATACTGCGGCAACAGGGCAATTTAATTTGAGCTAATGTAACAACTCTTTAGTGTGTGAAATAACCACCATTGCAACTGTGATTGTGTTAAACTTCTCCCATCTTGTATGCTGAACAGTGCCATGGATCGAGAAATGTCAAATTTTCTGAGGGGTAAATAAACAAAATGTTTCAAAAGATTTTTTTTTAATGAATGAAAACATTGCACCACATACTCCTTCAATTTCACTAGTAAGAATCTACAATATTAGTCCAAACAGGTTTCAGATTGACAATAAAATAAATAAAATATGCTATAAGAAATCCAAACCAATCACAAGACATACATAGAAAGTCTAAGGTTCACGATCAAAGAGCACAAGTTCAAGGTCGGAAAGTACACAAATGCATATTTATATCACGTTATTACATAGCAAACATTTTTATAAAATCATAGATATGAGCTTTACAAAGTTTTAATTTACTTAAACAGAAAACCAAGCCTAGGTGCAACTTAACATTAAATAAAAAAACCTGTA
>NW_026267342.1:496405-498721 GCF_000697945.3 Frankliniella occidentalis | reverse complement strand
CACCCCCCTCCCCGCACCTCCCCTTCTCTCTTTGCCCGGGCTATTTCGAAAGGGGCTGCGAAGCAAACGAAAAGGAGGCCGTTTCGTCGAGAGCGTTGAAAACGTTTAGATACGCGAACACTGCTGCTGCTGCCGCGCGCATCAGCCGCCCCCCGGTACCGCCACCCATAGGACCCAGCCTGCGCTCAGCTCGGCCGACAGAACCAGCGAGACCCAAACGCCGGCACGGCTTCGCTCCGCTCGGCTGACGGGGTGGAGTGGAGAGGTTAGGTTCTCTGCGAGGGTGTTGGCATGCATTACATAACCGGGCTGCGTGCTCTCACCCCCTGCTCCGTCCTCCCACCTTCTCCTCCCACCTTCGCCCCCTCCCCCCTCTCCCTCCCTCCCTCTCTCTTTCTCTCTCTCTCTCTCCCTTTCTCTTTCTCTCCCTCTCTCTCTTTCTCTCTCTCGCGACAGTGGCGCCCTCCCCCCCCCAACGACGACAGACACCCCGGACGCCGGCCGCCTTAGCGACAGGTCCGTCCCGGCCGCGGCATCGGGTGTCTCAGGGCGTCGTCGCCCACCAGGACATGTCGCCTAAGACCCCAAAGCAATGGCGGGGGAGGGGGTGGTCATCCTCCGTTTACAGCCGCGAGCTCCATGACCGCTCCGGCGGAGAGGCATTTCACGAGGGGAAAGGTGGATTTTAAAATGGGACTTTTTTCCGGAAAAACATTGAAAATTTTCCAGAAAAAATGGGAAAACTTGAAATAATTTCAGAAACATTGGAAAAACATGAAACATCTTAGGAAAAAACAGGAAATTTTCAAAGAAAATTTTCGAAAAATTTCCCGCAGGCAACCCTTGTGATTCCAAGAACAACAACCTTGGCGCACGTTCAAACCCATTTAGGCTGTGCTGTTCCGTCTGCCCCCGGCTGACCCTAATCACCCCCTGATCCGCGCTCCTCAGCCGTGGCCCGAGGGGTGGTGAGGGGCGGAGGGTAACGAGCTGCACGACGGCCGAGACGCGACGAGCAGCAGCTCCGGTGGCGGGCGTGCCGATGAACGACAGGCAGAATCTCTCCTACGACCTCTTATGCCAAAAGCGACGACACAAGTGACAAGTAAGGTTTTACTTTAAAAAAGCAAAAAAAAAAAAAAACGGCAAATGCGGAGCGCGCGAAACATGAGCAGATTTATTTCATTGGGTGAGCACAATGATATAGGAAGGGCTCTGCTCCAACTGGCGAAACGATTCCAGTGTATAATATTGTGACGAATTCTTTCCAGGTTCTTTCCGACTGAAATTGTAAGTGCTTGCACTATACTGAAAAGTCAAACTCAAAGTATGTAACTGTGGAGTTTGAGCATTTATAAGTGTTCAACTTTCCAGTAAAACACTTGCAAGGACTAAAATTCTCCATTAAACACCTGCTAGTATTCGTCACGGTGCTACGAACTTGCTCTTCAGCGCCTGTGGACTGCCGGGTAGGCAACTCCGCAATGCACAAATGCATGGCGGCACAGCCTACTCACAGGCGTTCCTAAAGCCTGTGCGGACAGACAAGCAGGACAAGCTAGAAGCTAGATCAAGTTGCCACAGCCCAGTATCGACCGACACTTATACCGCTGTACACCAACAATATGTACTTAACGAGTAGTACTCTTATACACTTGACACACTTTTTTAAAAGTGAACTATATAGTAATGGCTGACTGATGTTTTAAAACAATCAGGGCATGCAACTGAACATTTTGGGAATTTAATGTATTTATATATCTTTAACGGTTGGAGTTAAAAAAGTTAGGCATATAAAATTGATTTTTTAAATTAAATTTTAACTTTTAACCACCAAAAATTCCATGAAATGTTCGCGGACATCGCATAATTAACCCAGAACAACGGGACACAGGTGGCAGGTGGTGTACTCTTCGAATATCAGACTGACAGAATTTGTAGTATTCTCGAACAGCCCGACAATCAAGACGAATCAACTTTCCGATGGGAACAGGCATTTCAGTTTCAGTCGTGATACATTTACCTTCCACGCATCCAAACGTTTACTGTGCGTGAGATAAATAGTGTGATTCGCCTTCAGTTCAACCCCGCCGGCTCGGGCCTAATGCACCTGCTGCTGACCAGGCCTGGCCTGGCACCTCCCCCGCCCGCCCCCAGGACTCCGCCCGGCTGAGCGCGCTCAGCGCCCTAGTGGCCTGGTGGCCCATTTCAGAGAAGAACCAGAGAGGACCCTGAGAAGTGTGAAACGAGGTGAGCTGCTGCTGCCACAGGAGGTAGGAGGGGGAGGGGAGGTCCAGAGGGTTCCGCAGAGGGGGG
>NW_026267342.1:472950-487255 GCF_000697945.3 Frankliniella occidentalis | reverse complement strand
CAAATTTTCTACTAATTCATTTCAGAATATTTAAGAGGACAGTCTTTACCAAGATGTTAGAAATACGTTCTGATGTTTGCTAATAGCATATACCACACCAAATAACCAACTATTTCAAACATAATTGTACGGGTAATAAAAAAGCCTGCTATATATCAGGTCTCGTTACAATTTCAACAAATTTCAAGAGCATTTGAAATCCTAACACGGCTCAATTACCCCACATCTTGGAGATCTCATTCATTATCATAGAAAAAATGTAATAAAAATTAAAGGAAACTAGGTGTGCAATCACATTTATCGCTATTCCTAAAGTCATCACAAGACCACAGAGTTGAATTCTCACAATACACACTGTTAATCCTCACCAAGACTGAGTAAAATTTAAAGAACACTTTCTCCCGCTTCTCAAAACTGATAGATCTGACATACTGATGCAACTCCAACATCACAATACCAAATGACTAATTAGCTTGCAGAAACACATTGCAGCAAGAAAACTGAACATTTGAGTTATTACCTCACCAGGAAGAGACATATATACACAACCAAAGACAAAAGCCAATAATACAGTGCCAAAGCTGTGACCACATAAATATTAACCCACAATTAAAAGTGCAGAAACAATAAAGTAAAATCAGCCAACAGTATTTTTCTATGGAAAGCTACCGACCAAATGAAAAAGAATCTACAAGATTATTAATGTGGTATACATTCCAGTAAGCAACACAAATAATACAGCATGTACTAACTGAATAAGGTCTAAACATGTAATTTAACTGGTTTGAATCAAATATGAAAGACATTTCAATACATAAAGAAGGAAACAGTAAATGAGACAGCAACATGAAATTTTTCTGGACTGGAGTCTAGACATCATAAATTTTGGGTACCCTAGTAGAAAGCAAGAGCATCATGGTAGATAGTTGACACATTAGCGTGGCAATGTGTAGCGAACATAAGGCACTTCCACATCGTTACCATCATCATCATTGCAGCACAGTTCAAATACTAGGGCTCTCACATGTGGCTCCAATTTCTTCTTTGAAACTTTCTTGACAACTTCAGACATGGGCAGGCCCATTCGTTCTTGGCACTTTGCTTTCTGCATGAAGAAAGAGTACAGCATACAGACTCCTTGAGAGAGCATCGTTATCTCAAGCTGATGTTTTTCTTTGAAGTAGTCAATGAACTCTTTCAGAGTCAATTCACCAGTAACTTCAAAGCGATCCCACAAGGTCCACTCTTTCTCATAGTACTTGTTCTTAGGTGCAGCGATTGGTTCAGAGAAGCCAAAGAATGGAAGAGCCAAATTAACAAATCCATTCTTGAATGGTTCCAATTCTTTGTAACCTTGGGCTAACTTGTATAGCTCTAAACATACCAGGCCAGCAACAACTGAAGTGGTGGTAGCAATGGCAGGGATGATCTTGCCAGCTATCAGTTTACTCTTGTGCCTGTCAGCGGGAGGAATCTTGTAGTTGGCAGCTCGTAAATTTGATGCAGCAACAATGAAGTCCATATGAAGATTAGAATCATCATCCTTCTCAAAATCAAGGGGAGTGATACGCATATTCTTCAAAATTTCTGATGAGGGCAATTCTTTTTGAAGGGCATTAATGTCATGGTCCACACTTCCATTCGACACCTGCATCTGGGAGTCTGTAACTGCTATGGTGACTCCAGATTTTGGAGTGAATTCAGGCACTACAACATTTTGTAACATCTGTGCAATAGCATTCCTGTCACGGTTCTGAGGAATGCCATAGACCTCTGCCTTCAGGTTAGCTCCAGCCCAGACATAGTCAAGATGGAGAGGATCATTCACATCAAAAGTCAAGGGAACAGGGCAGCGCTTGGGTCCTGACCAGAATGGCTGTCCACTGGAGGTTATCTGTTCGGGTGGGAAATTGAAGAGAAGCTGGCGGATTTGGTTAGAATATTGGTCTTGCCAATGGTTGCGAGCCCATGCAACACAATCTTCAAATGAGTTTGGTCGGTCAGCAATCAGAGCAGTCTTTACACTTTCCAAAACTTCAACAGGCTGCACACCAGGCAGTCTCAGAGTGCGCTCAATGAAGTTTGGATCTTGCAAGTATTGAGCAGCATTTTCAGCAGCTTGACGGAACAATCCCTCAAAATTGTCACGAGCCCACTGAAGAGTGTGTTCAATTGCATTGGGGAAGTTCTTCAAGGTGCAAATAGGAATACTCTTCTCTGGCGGATCTTGAGAGGAGCTGTACGACTCTGTAAGGAATGGCACAACGACTTGTGTGTTTCCTTTGGTACCTAACGTACCAGACTCAAGAAGAGGCTTGCGATAGTACACACACCTTCTGTCCATGTAAATGCGAGCATCTACGTTGTCAAGAGCATTTGCAACACCATCAAGGTTTTCAAAGAAAGTATCATCGTAAGTCTTCTCAGATTCAGGGCCAACCCTGTTCTCATGTGCCACAACATTCATAGAGGGATTCATTCGCCTGATGACTCGTGCAGCAGTAGCAGACTTGGGCCTCTGAACATCATATGGTCGGAATAAGAATTGTCGGTTTAGATTTGACTTCTCAATCAAATCCATGTCAGTGACAGTAACTTGGCCACCATCAGCTCCAACTCCAACCATAGCAAAGTTTTTCAGAAGTTCACAACCAATAGCACCAGCTCCAACGATGAAATACTTGAGAGCGCCAAGTTTCTTCTGGAACTGCTGGCCAAACACTGCAGTCTGACCATCGTAACGATTGCCCAAAGACTTGGCATCCTCCTCTGTCACACCTGATGGAGGAATACACTCAATAGCATCGAAGTACAACCACTGATAGATAGGACTGAACTTCCCACTGCAGGCCTTCATTACTTCTTGGGCAACAATACCACCAATAGTAGCATTCATTGGACTCAAGCTACCCTTGCACACCTTTGCAAACTTGCTTAGAAGTTCAGAGTTAACTTCAACACTGTTGCCACCCTCTTGCTTTGCAAGCTTCACAAACTCTTCAGCATCAGCAGTGTTCCACGAATTGGGTAGTCTTCCATGTTCGGCTTCAAATTTATGAAGAGTGGTGTAGGCGACATGCAGCTGAGGAGGATAATCAAATTTGCCAAAATCAGTCATGACAAATTCTGGTTCTTCAAGGGCAGTTTTGAGAGGCTTGAAACTGACAACCTTAGGCATTTTGACTTGCGTCACGATACCACCCCGAATATACTCAGTGAAATTCTTAGTATCTCCAATACTGAAAGTGTATGGTCCAAGGACTTTGATCTTGATAGGCTCACAGCCATTCAATTCTGTCATTCCTTGAACCTCAGAGAATGTAACATAGTCACCATCCTCCAGACCATGCCGCGTGTCATCCAGACATGTTACAACACCCTCAACATCCCGCGAAACACTGGCAATCATCGCTGAAACTGGATTCTCACCTGTAGTGTCGACAACAGTAAAGTTGGGTCCAAAATCACAAAAGATTTGCGCAAACACTCCACGAGTGTCAGCAATGATGAGGGCAATGTTGTTGGCGTGAGTAAACTCAGCAATGCGCAACTGTTCACTGCGTGAGCTCTGCGTCAAAACTACCACCCTGAACTTCTTCAGGAAATCTTCAGTAAGGGCTCCAGTATATGGAGTAGTAGGAACATACGTGTTGAGTTCCGACAACTGTTGACAGCATGCTTCAGCGCGGTTCTTGCCAATATCTGCCTCCGTGAGGTAGAACTGAGACGTTAGATCCACAATGGAGCAGGCTTTCTCATCATGCAGGGTAACCGACTTGACTCCACCGAGAATAACATTCTTGGCTACCTCCACACCTAGGCCACCAAGGCCCGAGACGAGGACATCAGAGTCCGCCATCCGCCGCATAGCATCGTGGCCCAACACATACAGCTGCCGGGAGTACAGACCCTCGTCGATTTCCTGAGCGGAGCCCGATGATCCATTCTTCGCCATGTCTGAATGAGACAGAGAAACGGACTTCGTTGCAGTGGAGTCTGCTGAAGCAACTTTCCGCTTCTTGGCTGGGGGATCAACGGAACTGTCCACCACTTCAGCACTAGACATCGGACACAAGGGCCGTAGTATCAGCTATCCTTTTTTTCTACAAACAAATTCAACTTGGAGGACCGGGGGCGGTGACCGCTGATTCACCAACTGCGCCGCTGAACGCCGCTGGTAAGAGTTGCGGATATTGGTGATATGTAAAATGTCTGACTAATGCCACTGCCTTGCTTGTTCCAGAACTTGTGAAATTGTCGGCAACTACGGGAATCAAATTGAAAACTTTCGTTTAGAAACTAAATTGAGTGGAAGCTCATTAATACTTGTCTAACGTAAAACAATAGAAACTAAAACTGTTTTAAAATGTTTCAATATGTGTTTTGGCATTCAATATACGAGCATGCCGCACCGATAATGTGATTTTGCACTTCATATGACCACTCAGTGGTACCTGTACCAACTGGACGCGTTTAAATTCCCTAGCTGTTCCCTTCAGAAATGAAAAACAAATGTGGAATCTCACTAAACATGTCGAATGAATGATTCAACAAAAAGTGAAAATTTGAAATGAATTCCAGATAAGGTTGAGCCTTCTTCACCAAAATTTGTGCAAATAGTGTTTTTTTCTGTTTGCTCTGTAACAAATGGCAATTATGGTATCACCACCATTGTCATGTCAAAACAGTTGGTCGGAACAAAGAACCTTATTTTAATTCGTCAAATGGCTTTTTATCAATAATGGTCCATTCTAAGAACAATATTAAACGCAATTAGTTGCCCATTCCATCGTTGAAGAATGTCAGGACGAGACAAAGCTGCTAGAAACGATGACGAGCACAGTGTTGAGGTTAGCTGAATGAATTGTTGATCTGGCCATTCCCTCTTCTTGATGGCCCAATTAGTGATTTTTTTCTTATTTTTTAATCTATAAGAAAAATGCATGTTTCTGTGTTTCACTTGTCATTATTTTCGAAATTTCCATATCTTGATGTCAAGGTTAATGTTTTAATTTGTTTAATTCTCTTTTATAGTCAGTGATCATTTATTATTGTCACCTTAATTAACTGTCACTCATTGTTTACATATGTTTAGTTATCTACCAACTTCTTAATGTGCCGTAACTGGTTTCAAAACTTTTGTCTTTATTTTTCCAGACACTTGCTGAAGTATTTCGCTGTTTCATATGTATGGAAAAGCTTCGAGATGCTCATTTGTGTCCTCACTGTTCCAAACTATGCTGTTATGTGTGTATCCGGCGTTGGCTAACAGAACAGAGATCTCAATGCCCACACTGTAGAGCAACCCTTCATCTTCATGAACTAGTCAACTGTCGATGGGTTGAAGAGGTTACTCAACAGTTAGACACCTTACAGGCTGCAGGGTTTACAACTACTAGGGCCGCTGACAATGAAAGGGACAAGTATGTTATTTGTTATCTCCCTCAAACTTTTTTAAGTAACTATTTACTTCTTTTCTTATCATTTGATGGTTCTGCAGGTGTGAAACACATCAAGAAAAATTGTCTGTGTTCTGTTGGACATGTCGCTGTTGTATTTGCCATCAATGTGCTCTTTGGGGTGGGACACACTCTGGACATATGTTCAAGCCTTTGGAGGAAGTTTATGAACAGCACATGATGCAAATCAAAGTAGAAGTTGCAAGACTTCGTCGTCGGTTGATGGAACTAATAAGTCTGGTCCAAGAAGTGGTAATTTTTAATTATTTTTTTATTGTGTCTTAACTTTTTGTTGAATTATATCTGAGGTTGTTTTATTTTTTCATATTTTAACTGGGAAAATAACACAAATTGTAAAAAAATTCTAGGAAAGAAACGTGGAGTCTGTTCGAGCTGCTAAGGATGAGCGTGTCCGGGAAATAAGAAATGCTGTAGAACTTATGATTGCTCGACTGGATTCTCAGCTGAAGGCCAAGTTATTGACTTTAATGGGACAAAAAACTTCATTAACTCAAGAAACTGAACAACTAGAAGCCCTTTTACTTGAAGTTGAACATCAGTTACATAGTTGCACTCGATCAGAATTGATTTCTAAGAGTAGAGATATGTCAGGGATGATTCATCAGGTGCGGAAAAAGCCAATGGCGAGTTTTGTCACTGCACCCGTACCTGCTGATTTTCAAAGGTATAATCAAAAGGAAATTATCTGCCTTATCCTGAATTTCTTGTACATTTTGTTGTTAATTTTGTATCTGTTTTTAGTGAAATTGTCCCTGGATATGACAGTAGTACATTTGTTCTTCAAAACTTCACACAAATGCAGCATCAAGCTGATCCAGTTTATTCTGCTCCTTTGCATGTGAATGGATTGTGCTGGCGATTAAAGGTCTACCCAGATGGCAATGGCATTGTTAGAGGAAATTATTTGTCAGTTTTCCTTGAACTTAGTGCTGGTCTTCCAGAGACATCCAAGTAGGTTCTGGTGTTGTCATTGCCATGCTTAAAATGCTAGGAAAATTGTAATCACACTATATTAACATTTTCCTGGTTTTGCTCTAAGATATGAATATCGAGTTGAAATGATACATCAGGGCTCAAGGGATGCTAGTAAAAATATTGTCCGGGAGTTTGCCTCTGATTTTGAGATCGGAGAATGTTGGGGCTACAATCGTTTTTTCCGTCTTGATCTGCTCGCCAGTGAAGGTTACTTGAATACTGAAAATGATTCACTGATTTTAAGGTAACATGGAAGACATTTGCTTTTACAATTATTCATAGGTAATGTATAACTAATTTGCCTATTTGCTTCCAAATTAGGTTTCAAGTTCGGCCACCCACATTTTTTCAGCGATGCAGAGACCAGCAGTGGTATATTAATCAAATGATCACAGTTCAGAATCAGTATATGGCTCAGATAAATGAACTGAAAGAGGTGAGTTTTATGACACGGTGTTTATCATCTATCTACATTTTCATTATTGATAATGCTGGTTTCTCATGAATTAATTTCCTAGCGCTTGAGTATTGAAATTGCTCGAAACAATGCACTAACTGCCGCCCGTGCCTCTTCTGAGGGCTCTCTCAATGCCAGTGAAATTGCTGCAAATTCTGTAGCTGTTGGCCTGCAGACGTCATCAACCCATCCGAGTCCTCCTTCATCTGTTACTGGAAACTCAAAGTAATATATTATCTTACTTCTTATTGGAATAGTGTTCTGGATGTTGAAAGAGGATCATCTTTAAGAACTGCTGAATATTGAATATTCAAACCTTCCTAACAGACAAAATATCAAACTCCGTGATGATAGTACAAACAGTCCAAGGTCAGATCTGTGGCAAGCAAGCCTTGCAGCAGCACTCTCTACACAGGCAGCACCTGGGCACTCACCAGTGAAGAGTACTTCTATTATTGCTGCCCTCACTCTAGCTGATACAGAAATTCCAGATGCCCCTCAGAAGCAAGATATCTTGAAATTCACCAGCAGTAAAGTTACTGAAGCTACAAAAGTCAAACCGGAACAACAGACTGACTCTACAATTGGTGGGAAACCTTTGTCTGCATCCCTATCATCATCTAATTCAAATGTTGCTGCAAGTGGCAGCCCAGAGAGCAGTGATACTGAGGTAGACAAAAGATACCTGAGATTAAATGTACCAGAAATTAACACTTTATAAAAGCCATCCATATATTAATGCTCTTAATTTTATTATCAGGAAATCAGTGATGGGGAGGAAGCTGCACAGTTGGATTCAACCCAATGTCCGGTGGAAGATAATTCAAATGATGAGAATGATGTTGATGATGAAACAATGTCTGGTGAGTACCCTGCCACTGCTTTCCAGAGCTCGAACTCCAACCAATCAACTGCTTTGTATGCTTAAATATCTATCTATCTATCTATAGGGGATAATGATGTTGAGATTTCAATGGCTCAAAGGTTACTATTTCGTGAACCAGACCAATCCTTCGGGTATGTAATAATGTAGTATACTACTTCTCAAAACCAAACAGTACCATAAACAAAGCATCATCTGCATTTTATTTTTTTTGTGTGTGTGTAATTATTCAACTGACTTTCTTATTAAAATTATTAAAAAATAAATTTACAGAGCGCGAGCAGCATCTGACAGCTTAGAAGATGAGATCATGCTTCTTCATCTTTTTGAAATGCAGGATAGAAATAATTCCAATAATCCACTGCCTGAAAGTTCTTCATGGATTCCAAGATCTGTGTATTCATCAGGGTCTTCGAGTATGTACTTACCAGTATTCTTAGGTTTATATAGAAGATTTTAGCAGCTCAGCTCACTTAATGGAATTGAAGTCAACATTGTGCTCTTATTTAATTTAGATGGGTGCCCACAATTAATGCCAACAAATGATGTTGTAAATTCATTGCATTTGGGTCTTTTGGATTATGCAGCATCATTATCATCTCCATCCAGGTAACATGTTTGCATAATTTTCTGTTTTTATTTTTTTTGGGGGTTGGAAAAAGCAAACATTTACTGCATGACATTTGTATGTGCAGATGCAACAATAGGACAAATAATGCTGAACCGCTGTCATCAAGTGCATCTCCTACAGCTATGCGAAATGATAACTCTCTGTTGACCAACGCAACTTCACCTTCCTCCATTGTATCAAACATCCCCTCATGCAGAGTTGCCAGCAATGCACCAGGAGGGCCCTCTTGTGGCTCTGCAAGTGGTCCTGCTAGTCTTTCAAGCATGTATTGCAACACACCTAGTCAACCTGGAGCTACTCTTCCCCGATTGGATTCGGCAGACAATCGTCCGACATCGGACGCTCATTTGACACCTCCAAAATGTATGTTAATGTCATCCTTTGTTGTTAATTCTGTTCATTCGTTAATTCTGTTGTGTACTAATCTCTTTTTAAATGATCCAGTAATGCTTGGGAGCTCCCGTTCTCTTTTAAGACCGCTTCGGCACAGTCATTCTTCCCGAAGACGTGCTGGTGCACAGCATTCTCCTGTCACATCTCCAAGTCATAGTCACTCTGGCATTGAAGGAGCATCTTCAGTAAGGATATCTCTGTTTTTATTGTCACATGCAACACACGCAATACCAGGTGGCTGATTAACCCCGCTCTCTTCTGTAGTTATGCTGTACCGCACGCACGAGTGCGGGCGGGCTTGCCTGTCGCCCCTGTCCACCGCGCCTTACTAGCTGAGCGAGTAGGCAACCCACCTGCACTCGTGCGTGCGGTGCAGCATAACTACAGTACTACAGAAGTGAGTGGGGTTGATCAGCCACCTGGTATATTGTGACCTGTAGTTTTTTAAAATAACCTTTTATGTTATTTTTAAGAACTTTGATGCCTTTGATCTGTGGCTGGATTCTCTACGCCTTTCACCTGTGAAATCTGACGAGTGGAAGCAGTTAAGGTGATTAGTGTTTGATGTTTCTTTAACGAGGAACTTCCATGACTTTTGCCTTATTTATTTTTTAACATTGACATGATATTGACTGATTCTCTTAATTTTATTATATTTAGGGAACTATCCGAGGCTAGGGAACAAAGTCCCTCCCCTCCATGCCAGAATACACATCAACCCCGCAACCTTTCTTTCTCCTGGATGGCCTCATCTCTTCCTCTGTATTCATCCCTCAAACCAGGTTATTAGCCTTAAATGTATTTGATCTTGAATTATAAGAAATGGTTATGTTTGCAATTCCATGTTCTTTTAATTGTTTCAGCACAAAGAGATGTAACACAGGAGGGAGACAAAGATACACTGGACCAGCCTGAAAAAGATGACAGGTATCCTTGGACAAAATTCCTATTTTTGTTCAAAATTGTTTCGGTTCTATGACTAACCTGATATGACTTCTTCTTTTACAGTTCTCCAGAAGATAGACCGCCAAGTGCATCTCCTTAGTTCTAAATATTGCTGCTGATGTCTCTTCACATCTCTAACCTTTCAATGCAATTTTTTAAGTTCTGTAAATTAATACTCAATAATTGTTGCTTCAAAGACAATGGATCCTACATTAAGTTTGTAGATTTATTTTATTTTGCACATTTGGTGGGTAAAATTAATGTAATGTAACAGATAACAGTATTCTTTCATGACAGTTTAGTTCATAGTCATAGTATTCAATTGTTTTTAATTTTTGAGGTCAATTTTGACTGAAAGTCAGAGACTTTATGCATTCATTATTGTCAGTTTCTTTTAGGTGTTTGGATCATTAAAGGACATAACTACCATAAGCACGGTATTGAGGAATGGGGAACATTGTATTCTCATAGCCTATTTCTCACACAAGACTTCATTTATAACTGAGGAGTTGATAGTTTGCCTCCTATTTCAATGATTTTTCTCAGACATTAGTATGATATTTTCAGTTAATTGGCTTGCCTGGATCTGCAAAATGAGATGCAGGTACACTGACATATTCCTTTTTTCTTGTGATATATTTGTTGGGAGGTGTGATCATATTTATTGATAAACTATATCAAGACTAGGGTTTTCATGTGATCATTCCTATGCATTTAAATGCAATACCACTTCTTTACTTAGGATACTTGTAAGAGCAAAAGCTTGTTATTGTATTTACGTTGATGGTTAATGTTTCGTTGACAAGTGGTTGTACTTCCTTTTTACACGTCAGTTAAATAAATATGATATTAATAACTTTCTGTGTTGGTTCATGATGGAGAAGGGAAAAGAAACAACATCTTTCAATTGATCCTCTTATTAATGCAGAGTAGGATAAAGACAATATAAAATTTTAATTGTATAAAAATCAAAACTAAAATGTATAGTTATGTTCAACATATGCTCATAATCTCCAGTCTCTAGTGCAGACATTTGCGCTAGATAACACTAAAATATTTTTTGCATGCCAACCTTACATACACACACAACATGGCAATTTTAACCTCCAGGGAAATACCAAAGTCAAAGGACAACCAAACCACAGCAGAAATGCATCACTTATCAAAGAAAATCATGTCAAAAGTATAAATACTGTAGTAAGTTTCTAATTTCAGATCTTTACAAGTAACTTGTCAGAGCAGTCCTGGAAGTGAGTATAGAATAGAATATAGAGTGTAAATAAAAGAGTACAGATATCTCTAACATCATCTGAAAGGAATAATACCATACCTAGGTACACATGACAATTGTTCAACCCTGTTCCATGTTTCATATTTAATACTAATGTGTCTAGCATTTACTCCAATACTTACACTGGTGTATATGGCAGTAAGTAAATAGCTGCTGGTTAAACTGTCTTTTGTCTAGTGGCAAGTTTAGTACCAAGCACAAATTTAATACTGAGGAAGATTAATGGAGGATATTCTAAAAAATAACTGTATGGCACATGAAGTCGTCACAAATCATGGAACAGGTTTTCTACTGAAAACCCCAAACCTAAATAATATCAATAATATTACCAGAGATATAAGAATAAGTCTTCAACTTAAAATCATACCAATCAAGAAAAGAAAGAGCCAGGGGATAGAAGAAATATAAACATAAAAGCAAGTAACTAACATATACAAAAACACGCTGCTTTTTAGGCAAGCTGTGCATTGTTTCTTCTTTTTTTTCAACTGGCACATCACATAAGACATCTGTAGGGGCAACTGCCTGAGGATATCTTACACATTGGGAATAGAATGATCCATGGCAGTTTTCAACAAACTAGATGACATTCTGAAAAGAACATTTCATATGTATAGTTTAATAATTTGCAAAGACATGTCAATGAGCGTAGGTCTGCACTGTAATGTACTCACTTCTTCACCATGTGGTCAAAGACAAATGAAGGGATTATGGTGACTGTGATTGTAGGTCCACCTTCATTAATAACAGATGTGATGTCTTTGTCTGGGATCCCAACAACGTTCTGTCCATTTACTTCCAGTACATGGTGGTCAGTAAGCAGTCCATTCCTGGCAGCTGATGAATCCTGCACTAGGCCAACAATTTTCCCATCCTTGAAGTGGAAACCTACATGACCTGTACTGTTCTTTTGTAAAGTGACAGTTCTCTCAAATGGCCTACATGAAAGTCAAAAATTGACATTTAGATGCAAACAGATGGAAGACTGACAAGTTTAAAAGAAAAATTGAGGTTGAGAGAACCAACCTGTCACGGACGACAACAGAAATACCATTTATTGGGCTGTCTTTGAACAGCTTATGAACTTGATCCATAGTATACCCAGCAACAATAATTCCATTCACTTGCAGAATTTGATCTCCAAATCTTAGCCCGGCCATAGCAGCAGGAGAGCCTTTGACAACAACACACACAAATACTCCACTATTCACAGTCTGGACTCTTAATCCAACTTTTCCTTCAGCATCTTTGCACACAATCATCTGTAAACAGAACATTTATTTTATATTTTACTAGAAAATTTAACAATTGCAAATTATTTACAAAATTGAAAATGTAAAAAACTAGTTATGTACCTCACGAATACCATGAGTGACTTGCGCCCTCTGAAGACCAAGGGATTGACCTGATATAGGAGCTACCATTCCTCCTCTAGAAGAGGAAATAGTAGCAGAAGCTGGCTGAAGCTGCGTCTGTCACAGATGAAAAATGAAAATTAAAAGAAATGGTTTTTAAAAAGATTGAAATAAGGGAGCAAAAATAATATTTACTTACAGAAGTAACAACTGGAGACGATCCATATTCAGGCATGTTCTGTGCAATCATCTCAGGCGACAGATCCAAGCCCATATAATCATTTAAAGTAGGATAAACTGAAGAGTGATACTGACGAAGACTGGTGTTTTGGTGCGAGTGAACTGGAGTTGCAGCAACTGATGGTGCTGAGGGAGTGAGACTATACGCAGGTGGTGCTACGTTTGTCATCAAACTCTGGTTTTGAGAATGCGCATTCATAGATGGGTACAGAGGAACAGAGCCCGCTGTAGTGTAAGGGATAGGATTGGAGGAAATCCCCACATTTCTCTGTTGCTGCATGAATGCCTCCGCTGCATCATGAGGTCGCTGAGCCTGAGAGGGATCAAAATTTGTGCATCACACAACGAATACAAGAATAACAAATATTAACCATATTAAATAACAAATTTAACATACCCTAGCTAGCTGATCGACTTTCAAGTCTTCCAGTGATGGGTACAACATTTTGTCTATTGTTTTCTTTAAATCTCCTTCCTCACTAAGTTTACTATCCTTTTTGACTCCTAGTTTATTGGACTGAGACTGATTGTTACCACTGTCCTGCAGAAGACAGGCTCTGAAATCAAATAAAGCAATGCAAGTCTCATATTATAATCCTATAACAATAATTAAATTCATTCATAACGAATTGTATCCAGTCTAAACCACAATCACTTTAATCATACAATTTATCTCAACAAGTCCCTAACTCCATAAATGTTGAAGCCAGTCTAAGCCAGAGTCAAATTTTGTTATGTAATGTAGAGTTGATGAAAAAGTAGTAGTCTGCCTTATCAGCTGTGACTCATGCTTGCAAGGAGGACCAGTCAGTTTCACAACTCTTAACACAATGACAATTAGCGACAGAAATTTTCACAATTGTGGGATTCTGTAAAACAAATCTTCCAACAAAGAATAAAATGGTAGAAAAGTTCGGATAGCTGCTATAACTACCACAGTAACAGAAACTTTTAAAAAGAGGATCAATACCATCTAGGCCACTATCCAGGATGTATTTGTTACTGATCTAGGCGTAACATCAGAAGTTATACACAAAATGTATAAGCAACGCGATAGTTTTGGACTCACTAATGTTCCATGCACAACAACAAATCAAGCTAACAAATTACACAAATAACAAAAGTCTTGCCTTCGAAAACACAAATTCGTGGACTGCCCCTCGCCGCGCAGCTGGCTTTTTGACACAGCCAGTTGGATGCTTAGCGTCAGAAGAAAACAACACAAACCAAACCACACAAACATAGGCACAACAACACACTGGATGATGCGATATGGCACGGCAAGAGATACAGGAGGTAAGTTCTGATAATGAAAATTAAAAAGCCATAAACACAAGTATGTTGCAAATCAGATTTCTCTGCGGCACGGAAACCTAGCAGAAACGTTAGAGAAACAGAGGAAACCAAAACCAGGCCCAGGCTAGAGTCCTAGAGGGGAGAGAAACGTAAACTCGAGAAATGCGTCGATGAATCCCTCATACCGCTACCCCACCCTGCCCCGCCACACCTCCCCGCTGAAACCAAATCTCCCCAAGATGGCCGCGTGAGCATGCGCACAAGCGCGTGCCCCTCAAGATGGCGACTCGGGTTTAGCAGCTGTTTACGTGCCGTAGTCCGTGAAGCGTACGGCTAAAATCAACAGTTTTTAATATTTA
>NW_026267342.1:453431-470280 GCF_000697945.3 Frankliniella occidentalis | reverse complement strand
CAGGCCCAGGCAACTGGGTATACTGGTTCCGGTCGGCTAAAGCTCGCGTACCCGATTGCCGCCAACATTGCACATCAAAACTTTGAACCGAAATACACATCTGTTAGACTACTTACGGTCTTTTGAAAGGAAGAATTTTAATTTTAAACCACTTAAAATGTAACACTTGTTGGTAAAATAAATCCTAAGGTTTTAATAAGGAGTATGACATTTAATAGAAAAACACAAATTTCAGTGCTAGCAGGAGGGGAAAGACAACACTGCGCATCCAATGGAGACCATATGTTTTGAAAAGTGTTCTGCTATCGGCTTTGCATGAACCTGATTTCCTTCGATTTTCTGAAATTATTTGACTTGTCACACTGCCGAAAGACCACCCATGAGCTCTAGAGAGTTGACATTATGTATCTTATCAGAAGAATGGATTGTCCATTATCAAATTCTTACGAAAATTTCCTTGGCCCGATTCTTAACCTTCTCAGACAAATCACCCAGCACTCTCCTTCTCTTCTTCAGTTGTGTCAGTATTCCTGTTGTATGAAATCGTTTTTATCCCACTGGAAATTGTTTACATTCAACAGTAATGTTCCTGTTGTGTTTTTTATTTTTCAATTACTTATAACTTTTTATAGTTGTAGCCTTCTTTCAAAACTGTGTGGAATCACAGTCCGAAGTTTGTTTCCAAAAGATAGACATGCATATTTCTTGAGGGAACAATAAAGAAGTATTGTAGAGTGGCAAGGAATAGCATCATATAGAGAGTGCTGATGCAGTTGTGACATTAGCCAATGAACTTCTCTGAGCTGAGCAGCCTTTAATTAAGTCAGCAACTATCACAAGTGTCAACGAATCCTGCAAATTTCAACTTTCACACTCTGTCCAGGTTTGTATGTCTCCTCGCTGAATTTATTTGTCCTCATGCAATGAAGTAACAACAACCTAGGCGAAAATATAAGTCAGATAACGTTCTTTATTATGATTTTATTTCCAGGCAAACATGTTGTTAATGCAGTTCTAGATGAGGAGCAGAATAAGAAGAGGAATGCATGTTGTTTAGTTTGGTGTCAAATTTCGTTTACAGATCAGTTAAGTTTACATCATACATACATACAACTAGCTTCTTAAAATTTACAAGTATGGCTTTGTGCTACTAAACATGCCTCTGCGTCACAAGAACTTCTTTGGATAACATGTTACAGCACCTGAGAATTTTGTTTCACCAATCCCAATTTAATTTGTTTACTTGAAATTGATCTTATTTTTTTATGTTGTTTTAGCCCAGACACTTGCGGTCAGAATCTACTATAGCCCTCATGCACTCCTGCGGGCTACTTCTGCCTGCTCCAACCCCTCAACTCACCTAGAAGGCATATTCCTGAATGTATATAAGGATATGATTCCTGAATGTTTGATCTCTATTGTAACGACCAATTTCATATGACTCCTGTTTTGTCTGTTTACAGCACCCACTGGGCCCCCTACTTCGTTGATGAACATGGTGACAGTTCAGCATTTTATAAAGATGTTTGATGTTGAAAAATATGTAAATTATTATTTTTCTTGTGAATTAAATTTTCTTTCTGAGCAAACGTAAAAGATCGGCTAGCAATATTTTCCCCGATCGTCTCCGTTGTATGTTTCGTATTTATCATCCACATCTGATAACACATAACACATTCAAATACCAGCGGTCTATTGGCAAGCATAAAAGGTACCCGACGTATATTTCCCTCCGCATTTCCCTCCGGACATCGATTTAGGTTGGCAGCAATCGGGTACGCGTGTGACGTCACGCGATATAAGGATCTGAGATTTAACAGGCAGTTGCCTGGGCCTGTCCGCGGCGAGACGAATGACGGTACTAGGCCCGAGTACACGACTTCGGCCTCACGCTGAATACGTCGGATGCTTCTTTCCGAGACGCCCGTGGCGGCAATCACGCGTTTCGTCACGCACCGCAAGGGGATCTGCTGTCCAAACTCGGCCTCCCTTTTCATGAAGGCGAACACATTTGCCACGATTTCCCTCGACTGACTCTGAATCACTTTGCCTTGCAGCGTCGACCTGGTCGAGGGAATGGCATTCCCTGCATTGGACATGCTCGTTGTCGCTCGCTGCGACCGATATTCACAGGTGCGTTTGGTGGTTGGTTGCCGCTGAAGCACGCGGCCGAAACACCCGACTTAAACGCATTTCCCAGTCGAACGAAACGCTACCCGTGTTCGAGCGGCATAGCGCTGTTTTCCTCGTGCCACAGGAAAAGAGCATGGACGACGCGAACAGAACATTTAACTCCCACTTCGCGTGGAAAACTCAAAAAATGGCGCTTTGACTTATGGTGGTGGCCTGCGCCATGCCTTGTTGTTGAACTGATCTGGCTGTGGGAGATGGAGCGCCCCTTACGGGCAGCACCCGCACCACCCTAGTGCTGTGCTAGTTTCAAAGGTCTGGGATCGGGGTCAGATTGGGGTCGGCGAACGAATCTAGTGTCAGATCCTAGATGAAATCAAGGAATCAAGGCGCTAGCTGCTCGATGTTTGAACTGTTCTCTTCTTGCAGCTCTGTAGAGTATTTCCTGGTCGCCGTCCCATTGCGCGCTTGGATATCAGAGGGCGGCCCAGCAGACGCTTCCTCGGCTCGCGGTGGCATTGTTTTGTTTGCCAGCTGATCGCGAGTCGCGAGGGTCGCGAGCCTGGCTGCTGCGGGACCCGTCGTATTGGTGTCTTGGTGTCAATATTGATACTCTTGAGGAAGGATATTTTGCTGTATCGGTGTTTCAGGTGAACTCACTGAATCCTGTTTTCTGTGGTAGGTATTTGTTTGGAGTCTATATTGCGACCCTTCTTAAAGCTAGTAGCTAGTGTTACCTACTCGGTAGAGCTGCGGAAAACGACTGACACGGGTGACTTTTCTCCACCCCGCTGCTTACCTCCCTCCGGACTGTTTTGCTTGAGTGTCCTCTCAGTGGTGAACAGCAAGTATTTCGACACCAATTTTTAAAAATTTGTTATCATGTCGTTATTTTAGACTTGCCATTCAGCTCTCTCTTTCCCAAGCAAGTCCCGGCCGCTGTTGACGCGGACGGGCATCAGGGTAGATAGGCCTAGACGAATGCCTAAAGGCGTCGTGCATTGGACCCGAAATGGTCCGTATAGCTGCTCCTTGTGTCGATTATTCATCCACCAGACAAATAATTAATGTGTTTTATAATTTTATTTTAAATTATTAGTGGACATAAAAGAAGTTACAAAATCCATGCTGGTGACAATGTAATATACAACTGCCGTGACTAATTATGCAGATTATTTAACCCTGGTAATTACCTCTAATTACCCTGACCGTCCATTGGACTTCCCTTTCCTGACTGGTTTCCTCATTGTCTTATTCAAATACAGAACACAGACAACTACTGACTCATTTCCAATCAAACTACAAATATCATTCATAAAACCTTAGCTGATTCCCAGATGCAGTGAAGCTCATTCTGTGAGTTAATTACATTCAGGCACACGCTCTGCTTTGCAGAGAACCTTCACCCCCTTTAACTGTTTGGCAGGCCAATCTTATTCTGAGTCATTCTCTTTTTGAGGTCATGAGGCCTTCATTGTTCACAGCCTGAATTAATTATCCCTAGGGCAAAGAATGATTACTCTGATTACAGAAAATTTTAATGCGTTTATTTTTAACCTGTGAAATTTGTCAATTTTATTGACTTAGCTGAATTCTTTGTTACAGCTTTTTATGATTGAGATGCTAATATAACTACAGGGCTTAAGCTCAGCAAAAACATGGGTGGATCTGTGAGCACTGGTGTTGATAATGATGATCTGGTGGACAATTTATATGTTGCAAACTACATTAAAACACCTATTGTGGAGCGAGTATTTCGGGCTGTGGACCGTGCCATGTACTTTACACCATTAGGCCGTGACAGCGCTTATAAAGACTTGGCATGGAAGAGTGGGAACATCCATTTGTCAGCACCTTGCATATACTCTGAGGTCATGGAAAATCTTAATCTTGGACCAGGAATGAGCTTCTTGAACCTTGGTTCAGGCACAGGCTATCTTAGTACAATGGCAGGGCTCATTTTAGGTAAGCTAATGAATCTAGTTGTAATCTTCATCAAGTATTTTAAATTATTAATAAGCTTTGGAAAACAATCCCTTCATCAGGATCCTTTGGCATAAACCATGGAGTTGAGATTCACCGTGATGTGATAAATTATGCTCTAGAGAAATTAGAGGAATTCAAAAAAACATCAGCTGCAATGGATGAATTTGACTTTTGCGAGCCCAAGTTTGTTGAAGGTAACTCAATACAATTTGTTCATCTATCTTTTTAATGTTTTATCTTTGAGGTAGTGAGAACAGAAACCAATTATTATCTATTTGTAAATCAAACATATTTATTGTTACAATTTTTTTTCAGGCAATTGTTTGCAGTTGGACTCTTGTTCTATGAAGTATGACCGAGTGTACTGCGGTGCTGCTTGTCCTTTGTCTTCTGAGTCGTACATGAATAATTTACTGAAGGTAAGACATCAGACAATTATAATTTTCTAAAATTATGCCATAGCAGCTATTTATCTTCAAATTCTGTGCACCAGGTTGGAGGTATACTTGTTGTACCTCTAAATGATCGTTTGCTTAAAATAACTCGAGTGTCAGAAACGGTTTGGGAGAAAAGGTCAATATTGCCTGTTGCTTTTGCCAATTTAATTGGGGTATCAGCGTCACACACTGTTATTTTACGTAAGTAGCAAATTTTTAGTACCAGTTTACTTTTCTTGTTCTTCATGTATTGTTTTATTTCTCTATCAAAACTTTGAATATTCATCCACTTGTTTTTTCCCGTTATAGCTAAAGTTGAACCCATTCCCTTGATGGATGCATGTCGTACAGCCATAAGAAGTATTTTACAATCTGCCGTTGATCATGAGCATCCTGAGCTTAAATTCCGCTCAAAAAACAAAACAAAGAGGAATCGAACTCTTCAACGTTTATTTATTCCTATGTTGGGAGAGTCAGAAAATATAGTTATAACTGGCTTAAACCACCGGGACGATAGTATGTCGAGGGCTGAAGGTGATAATCCAGACCTAGCCGGTTCAGACAGGCCATTAAGGGATAATGTAAACATATCACCTACCCCTAGCAGAGATATTTCTCGATATCGTATACGTGTTCGTCGAGAACCTAGATCCTCCTCCGACAGTGATGATTCTAGCACTAGTAGTAGTCTAGCGAGTATTTGTCAAGTGCAACGGGCAATTTATCAAGCTATGGCAGCTGATAATAGCCGTGGTATATCTGTACATCCTCTAGATGCAATATTCCCTGCTTTGGCATCTGTGTCCCAATTAGATGCTTCTGATAATATTGAAAATTCAGATTTAAGTGCAGATTCAATGGATGTGGATCAAATTGAGGCTCAGCCAGAAACTGAAACTGCCTCTCCCCAAAACAAGGAGGGTGAAGGGAGACCAAAAAGGATGCCTAATAAACGCAAGGAGGCTGAATTAGAGGAAAATGATGATCCGTCTCATTGTGTGAGATCTTCTCAAGCAAGCAGTAGCAGTTCAAGTGCTAGTGAATTAAAAGAAAGTAATTCTAGTATAAAAAAGGGAGCCAAAAGAGAGAAAGTGGATAGTGGCATAGTTGATGATATTCTTGACAAAAATTGGGATATATCTCCAGATTCATCCTTGAACAGCTCAGGGGATATGAATAATTCTGATATATCTCCCTCTGACTTAGGGTCTGACATGGATTTTGAATCTGACTCTGATTCGGAAGAAGAGGGTAATAAAATTGATAAGCCTGACAGGAAAGTTTTTCATGGAAAGGGCAAGAAAAGGGTAAAACCAGCACAAGACCACAAGCAAGTGAACACAAAGGAATATGTTAAACTAATGCGTGCTAAAATTCAGCAATTACCACTGCCACAAAGCGTAAAGTTATTTATTAATTATTACCGAGATCTGTGATATGCTTAGAAAACGATATTTTCACATTTTACCTGAATCACCTGCTGTAATATAGATGTTCAGTTATAAAATGTATTGTGTATTTTGTTGTCCAGTAGAATCATTTATTTCTTAACTATCAAGTTTTAATGTATAAGTTTTCTTTTTGTACTACTGTAAATGTCATTTGTGATTGGTGGAACTGTGTACTTAAATCTAGAATAAGAGATTGTGGCTATTTCAATCTTGAGGATAACAAGTAGCTTATCAAATATAAAATTATCAGTATTTGAAATAATGTAGAGTAACTTAGCTAATATATGTATTCTTTCAATACTTTGTGCTTGAGTGTTGGGCAAAGTACATTTTGCACCGCTTTGAATTTTAAATGCCACATGTTGCTTTCATGAAGGTACAAAATTAAATACCCTCTTACCCTCCTAATGTATGATTTGTTTGTCCAATAAATTTTCTATACCGACAAATTCTCTTGAAAACCAGTGTTCTTTGATAGTGAAAAATTAGGCAACAGATTAATAATATAGCTTTCTTTTTTTCAATGAGTTTATTTTGGATGAAAACTGAACAATCCACACTATACATTACAAACGAAAGCAAGAGCTACAAAAGTGACATGACAATTCACAGACCATGACTTAATTTCAATGCAAGGGAGTTGAGGCAAGTTCTTACAGATATTCTATGTTCCTGTTGAGCAGTGATAGTCCAATAAAAAGACAAACATAAAGATTGTCAATTTATGGGAATATTCCACCAGACAGCCGGCATAGATGACAGCCAGTCCAACAGCAGAAAACAGCTGTGATCTCTAAGTGAGGCTCAATCACCTGATGCACAGGGGACCAGTAAGCATTGATCCAACAGCGTAAGGCTGTGATTGGTCTCAAGATAATCACCTGTCTTCCAATAGACAGGGGACTGACTTGTCTTTCATTGAATCCATCACAATCACAATTAAGGGTAAGAACAGAAATTGGACAATCGCCTGTTGAGAACAGGGAACCAATTGGTCCAACAGCATTGGTAAAACCATTGCTGTGATTGTTGCTACTACCTTTTTCGCTGGGTCCACAGCAGAGCTTTAATTTGCTAACCATCATCCCAAGCATGGTAGTAAATCACCAAAAATTAAATCGGCAAAACCGCCAAACTTATACCAATCGAAACGTATTGAAAATTTTACATCTGCAACTTGACTTACTAAATCTGTGCATGCATTAATTTGAACAGTAATATTTTTACGCTTTAGAATTTGGACTGCACAATTTTGTTTAATAAAAACCTATACAGAAAAGAAATGTACTCACAGAACACACAAAATGGTTGATGTAATCTTGCTGTAAAGAGAACTAAAAGCATGTGCTGTGAAGAACCCACACTCAAGTCATAGTTGTTGAATCCGAAACAATTGTTTTCCTTTGTATGACAAATAACACAGTTAATGTGAGCACTTCACAGCTCCAAATGTGCTTCATGACTGAGATGCAATGCCCACATAAAACAGTTAATACAGAATGGAAATTCCAGAAAGGAAGCAAACTCGTTAAGTTAGATTAATGTAGTAATTTTGTGTATTGATTTATTGTGAGAAGACTCACACAATAATTGCACATTCCAGAGGGAATTCCTTGAATGTTGGCAACACATCACAGTCCCTAAAATTGCAATAAATAAATACAAAGTACTTATTTCTGAATCCAAGGTACATACAATTACCCTGTCAGATGTGAGCTAGCATCACAGTGCCAAATATCTAGCAAAAAATGGAAACAGCTTACCTGCGTTTACAACCAGAGAAACCTAGCGCTTCATCTTAAAAATTAACAGGGAGACACTATCAGCAAAACATAAAAAGTAAGTTTATCACTTTCCCTTGAAAATGACAGATGCTGAACACATTTTGCAGAGTAATGTCTTTTAAGATACATACTTTTCCTGATAGCCAGCAGAAATAATCCAGATTCTGACATTTTGAATCCTACGCAAATTTGAAAGTACTTGCTCATCACTCAATAAATGAAACACAGGAAGAGCCCATAAGCTAAAGTCACTTACAAATTCAGTTTTGGAGAGGCCTTCAATGTTGACATCAGAGGAGAACTGAGATAAAGAAAATTTTCCCTCCACCACAAATTAAAGGCGCCACTTCATGCAAACTAAATTGGAACACATATCAGATCAAATAGGTACCTATTTATTGATACAGAAAATGTAACTACAAAAGAGGTATTTCACAGTAAACCTCTTGCAATTAGAATGAAAATAAAAGCCGATGGTAGAAAAGAGGGGTTGTGAATAATTTGCTTCACAAAGCCCTTCACACATGTGTTACACTTAACGCATAATGAATTGGGTTTTCACCATTTCAAAAAGACAAGTTTCACAATATCAACTGCTGATAGAAAGAGTACTTTTGATGCATATGGGATTAAAGACCATTGCAACAACAGAAAGTAGAAGTGTCTTTGCAGAACAGGATAAATTTCACTAAAGACAGCATTTAGATTTGGAAAAGCAAATTGGCTCTTACCTGTTGAAGAAAACCTTCACAGGAAGTAAATTGAGTGATCTGATCCGGCAAAAAGTGATTACCTTACCTTTTAAATTGCAGAAAGAACTTTAAATCTCTTGCACTTTAAATGACAGTTTTACTAGAAATAGCCACACGGTTAACAACCAAGCTGTCTTTGTCAAAGGGCTGTGCAAATGATAGACAGGCAGTAAAGTTCTCAATTAGACATAGATAATTATAAATTTTGATTTAAAAATGTGTGAATCCCTGTGAATATAAATAATGAAAAGGAAAACTGTAATCATTTACTCAGCCCTAGTATATTTCTACTGAACATTCATAGCAGAGAGAAATGAAGATCTGCACAGCACACAAGCAGAAAGAGCTGTGCATCCCCAGCTACTAAATGCCAACACCTGAATTTAGATGGTTCCCGAAATTGAAGAAACAAACTTACTGTACAGGAAATTTTGCAACCACACCTCCATTCCTCAGTGAAGTTTAGTGTATGTGTATGTGTGGGTGTGTCTGCTTATTTTGAGATAGAGTTCTAACCTTCTTTCTGATTGTATAGGAAAAAGATCATCCCTCTTCAACTATTGGTGCTTAGATAACTTAAGAAGCGTCTCCACTGACTTACAGGCATCTCTGTTAAACACAAAAAGAATATTTACTGCAAGGTCCACAGTAAAGATACAACACAAGCAACGCCTCTTCCAGGTAGAAGAAATATAAATGAAATTATCTAACATAACTAGCAGAATGCCAGGTACATCACTCAGTAGGGGAAGAAGCGGTGCAGGAGTGCTACAGCGCCAGAATGTTCGGCATGCACTCATTCTATGACACCATAATAAAATTTCAACCAACTGCAGGTTGAGCTCTTTAGAAAGGAAATCATGTCTTTATCACAAATTGAATATCAAACAGCTTTACACAAATGAGAAATAAATACTGATTTACTTAAAATAGAATAACAAAGAAATGTACATCCATTTATCCTCAGTAGTGAATTTTGCTAACCTGAGATGATTGAAGGTTTATCACAGAGCAAAGTCCAAACACCCTTTAAACAGCTGTGCGTATCTGAGGACCAGCAGGAAAGAACATTCTCTCAAACCTGACTTGGTGAGACGGCACGCAGCTGTAACTGGTGAACGCCAATCCGGACATGAAAGTAAAACTTTCCATTTGTAACGAAGAAAAGTCAAAGTTAAGAACTGTACTAATGCTAGTGCTCTTCATAAAGAACCTTAACGCAACCCGTAAGGGAATCTTCCATTTCATAGCAGATACTTAACTCATTCATTTGTACTTCCAAAGAAAAACTATTTTTTTTACGCAATTAACATGTCAATTAGGTAAGAGTTCTGCCAATATTCGCAGAGTTGATAAAGTCTATTCTTTTCAAAATCATTATAGTAAGTGTAGAAGTAAAGTTAAAAATTATTTATAACAAACAATGTTAAATTGACTGGATACAAATTGTATAGTATGTCAACCTATTTTCATTGACTGAAGGCAGGTAGTTGGTTATTCCCCCTTTTAGTTTAATTTCGCATTCAGGGGTTGAATCCAAGAAACAGGATTGCCCCTGGGATACCTGATCATCTGAAGCGTGGATGCATAAGCATGGGAGGGAAGGCCATTGGAGGACCACCACCATATGGATTCATATGAGGCATATGTGGTTGCATAGCCATGTGAGGTTGCATTGGTTGCTGCATATGTTGCTGCATTTGTTGCATCTGTTGCATATGCTGCATGTGCTGCATCTGCTGCATACTTGGACCCTGGGGTACAGCTGCTCCAATAAGTCCTGTAGAAAATCATAAGTGTTAATGAACCAGATAAATTGCAAAATCTTATCTATCTCTGAAACAACCTAAGTCAAATTAAGAATGGAATAAAAAGCTGTCAGGATCCACAGAGAACAGATGAGACTAGCTTGAGATGAGGAAAGCAAGCTGTGACATCAGATTCTGCAGAAAATTAAGTAGAAGACAAAACCTCCAAAGCTTTGCTCAAAAGAAGACAAGTGTGTCAGCTCTCACATGCAGAGATCGCAGCGGCATCAGATCAATAGTGTGAATGTATAACCAATGTCCGGATTAGAACTATGTATTTCAATGACACTAAAAAAGGCAACGGTACTAATTACGCATATAGACCTCACCATTTGCAGGAAAATTCCCAGGCCATATTTACCTAGCTGGTTAGTGCAGTGTTTCTTGTGTCTCCAAACCACAAACTTTAGAAATTTCTATCCAGGCTGATAGATACAAAGAACGAAAATCAACTTTTAACATGCAACAAGACTTTTTCTTGTGAAGCCCAGAACAATTAAAACAACTGCTTAGGTCTGGAATGTAAAACCAAACAAATTTGTGGAGGGTAGTGACACAAACTATGTTTCAGAAACGCAACAACTTTATCTACATAGAAAGAAATTCTAAAAGATTTTTAACACCAGTAATCAAAAACAAGGTAACCTGTGGTTAGACCAGGAAGTGTTATGTCTTAGATGTGTTGCATTAGACTTTGAAAGCACAGGTCATCACAGAAATGATGGCCAACTTTGCAAACTAAGCTATCATGCTTACAACGTGCCCCACAAAAGCTAAAACCAATCAATTTTAAAGAAATTGGGAAATCAAACCAATCATCATGACACCTCTGCATAGTACTGGAACAAACCAACCAATCCCTATAGTTAAAGAAAAACACGTGCCACACACCAGAGAATAGACAAAAATATGACATTACTACTGGGAATGCACCATACAAACAAATTTAGTGCTTTCGAACTTTGTAGTCTCACAACCTCTGTGTTGAGGGAATAAGTGCACCTAATGAACAATGATCAAGTGATTACCTTACTAAACATGTTTGAACTGGGATAAAAAGGCACAAAGCCTGGGATATGAGGGAGTGATGACGAGAAAGAATGAAACTGAAAATTCATGCTTCAAAACCTTTCATCTTCACATAACCATGAAAAAAATGGAACCATTATCCTCATAATAAGGAAAATAGCATCCATTGGTATTTTACTTACTGACAACAACAACATCAGACGTAGCTTACCTGGATGAATCCCCATGGGGGGACCCGGTCGCATCATGTTCATGTTACCTCCATGCAGCATTTGGGCATGAGGAATAGGATGTCCTAATGCCACAGCATGTCGCATCATTCCAGGTCCTACCATCATGCTGGCTGTGCTCACAGGCGCCATAGGCACAGGACCAGGAGCTGATACTGCCATTTGGGGCCGTGGCTGGAATCTAGCCATTGCTACCACAGCTGCATTCCGATGATCATTCTGTACACATAAAAAAGTAAGTTAGACACTATAGAACACAGCCCCTGCATGATGCAGAGTCAATTCAGAGGACCACATACACAAACTAAATTTACATGGAATTTGCCAATTCAGATGGGAAAAAAGGGATGTGCTTATAAAAATCAATCAGTAAGACAAATTACATGTTTGTGTATATGTTCTCTGTAAACTACTCATGCCAAAGCCACCCAAACAAATTGTCCGCACCACAACTAATTTTGATACACAAAGTTAAAATGTTGACGACCCATCAAAGGTGCATGCAGTGTGTTGAAATATACTGGTTGACTTACATGAGTAATTATGAGAACAAAAAGAGTAGAATTAATAGCCTTACCTCACTTGCTTGACTTTGTACAGGGGACTGAGCAGGTACTGTGGTTGAGGGTTCTGACTTAACTGGTGATTTGGAGTATTTAGGAAGTTTCGCTCGGAACTCCTCCTAAAAATAGCAAAGCCACAGGACAAAGTTATTACCAAGTGCCAAAACAAAAAATCAAGTTTGGACTAAGCCTAAAACTAACCCTACATCTAATTGGCAAATAGAGCACAGTAGAAACTGGATCATTAAATTTGCAGTAAAAGGAATAGAAATTGAAGGGTTTATAAGGATGCTCATGCAAGCGCACAGAAAATGATGAAACTGCTTGAACACCAAAATAACCACACAATTAGACCAGTTACAGCTACAAGTGTTTCATACACACTGCTGCATAAAAAAAGCTTTAATAGGTTTCCACGGGATGCCATGGCAGAGGCAGTGTTGAATCTCTTCTCAGCATCAAACACTTTGAACAGATCTTCGTCAAATTTGTACCTATACACCCTAATTCAAACAAACTGAACTTGTCACACAAACTGTCAATAAGTTCAGATTATTAAAATTAAAAAAAATACTAAAAAATATATGCTGGCCTTCAAGGGCCTGAATTTTAAGTGCCACAGCCTAGCTTTAAGTGTATCACAGGCAAATGTACATTTGCAAATAAGAAAGCTAAGCAAAAGATGCTTGCTTCCACTCCATTAGATTGTGTCTTCACAAACACCATCTACATATTTATTTAAGTATTAATAAAATGGGGTGAAATGTTTAAATTGAAAATGATAAAAAGCTGCAATGTGGCCATCCAACAAAAAACATTTACGGCCAACCTGAAGTTGCGGCTACATCCACATTGTCCAGGAGATGTACCGGGCAGATTGCCTAAAAGATCTCTACATATGTAACGCACCACATGGAGTTAGAGGGACTCAATCTGACATAACTTGCAAACACTTTCATTAGAATAGATCAAAACTGCTTTTCTTACTCACCAATGATATATCTTCTGGTGGGTGCATAATTTTACTTGTTGAAGTGGCTGTGTTAATTAGGGCAACTTTGGGAGCATCTTTAGCATCATTTGTGCTCTTATTCTCCTTAGAATCACTGAAAAATAATTTTAAAGAATTATGCTATTGCTATAACAAAACAAAAAAGTAGTATAGAGAGACAAGGAATGTTATTTACCCATAGGCTGGGAAAGTGGGTTTCACAGGTCCTATGGCTCCAGCATTGTTTTGTGCTGTTGTTACAATTGGTTTGAAGTCTGCTCCAACAGGTGTTGACGTGCCTGTTGTTGCCTGAACACAAAAACTATTAACTTATTTATAACACGGAATTAACTGATATTAGTCTTGAGAGCAAAACGTACGATATTTGCAGCACTAGGGAACAACGGCTTCCCTGGTGTTTGTGCATTTGGCTGACCAGGTTGTTGACCAGGTGTCATCCCGGGCATTTGGCCTACAGGACCCATCATTCTGGAAGAAAAACTGTGTTTCAGACGTGAGACTTTGACCTACCCTACAGAGTTATAATTAGATTGCCACATCAAAGATGATATAATGGGCATTCAAGAGGGAGACGAAAATTACCCTTGTGCCATAAACGGAGGGCCCATCATGGGCCCCATGTGTCCCATATGACCCATGTGCCCATACTGTCCTGGTGTAAATTGCCCTTGAAACTGCATGCCAGGAGGACCTTGACCTGGCATCATCTGTCCATGAGGTAACATTCCAGGAGCAGGCCCATTTCCAAGAAGCCCTTCAGATTTAGGTTTCTTTTGAGCAGGTTCGTCTTCGCCACTACTTGGAGACTGTGGTCTACCTGCTACGAATTGCAAGAAACCAAAATCAGTACAAAATCAAAGGGATTAATAAAATGTACGCTAAATTCTTCAAATTGTACCTTGTCCTTGCTTCCCCTGTTTCTGCTTTTCATGTTCCTTCACATCTTCTGGTGGTATACCCTCCATTCCATATATTTCAATTTCTATGTTACATCTATTAGGTAATGAATTAGGTACTTTATCAATTGCCTCTTTGTGAACCTGTAAAATAACATTCAGTTATCAAGATGCTTGATGCTTACACAGCAAAGGTTAAGATTAACAAATATAAGACTGTACCTGAAGGCAATGGATTGAGAGGCCAGGACCTGTATATAATCTCTTGTGGCAAATATGACATTTAAAATGTTTGGCTTTTTGGTGCTGAATGAGAATTTTTTCATCATCAAATTCTCTGTTGCAGTACCTTCAATGAATGTTAAGGAACTTAACAGGAGAAATGGAAATAAACAGAAGTCTGAGAGCTGATTTCTTAAAAATATGAGTAAAGAGCGAGAGAGGTTATATGAATTCTGAAAATCCAACGTCCCAGTTAAACAATAAAATTTAATAAGAATCAATATAAGGGCAAGAATCTAGAGGAGCCACATCATAAAATACAGAGCTCTTTCAAGTCAATATTTCAACATTGAAATGGGCGTCCACAGAGGGACCTAGGACCTTCCTTTTAGGCTACTTGGATCAATACTTACGAAGTGACATTTTATATTATTTAGATGCCAAAACCAACTATTTAAAAACTACATTATTCTCAAATTTTTCAACAGCCAATAAAGTACGACAAATGTTTGACCGTATCATAACATAAATTATAGTACGGTTGAAAAAAAGACAAGCGGAATTCAGAAAGTCAGCCATCTCCAAAACGAAAGGATACCAGCACCAGGGTTTCGATTGCTTCTTCTTCTTGCGGCCCATTGTGAGCTATACAATATTGAAAACACAAACGTTTAAAAGACACCGCAATGCCGGGCCCGCGTCGCCAAACTGTGCGAGAAAAATAATAACAGCCAGCAACTCCCCAAGACAAACAGCTAGCTGGCAAAATTTTACTGTACTGCGAGTCCTTTCTCGACTTCCGGCCTGACCACAAATGATGGGTACGTTCCTGCTACGCACGGTCGAAGCGGCCGCGTATTGCTGCAACGAATGTCCGGAAGATGGCGCTCCCAGCGCTCCAAAGTCAGGTGGCGGGAAATTATGAACCACTGTGATCGGAACTATTACAACTACTCCAACTTCTTCTTCTCGTTCTCGAGCGCATGTATCCTAAGAAAACAAAAAATAATAAAACACGACGCGAGCGTAGAAAAGGTTCGTTGGCGATCCATTTCCTTGAAAGAACACGAGTTGCGACACATTAATCAGACGGTCAGACACGTCATTCTTGTCATTCGCGCTATTCTCGCGATGGGGTAGCAGAGAGGGGGGGGGGTATTAAGTAGGCGACAAGCAGAGCGGGGTTAGGGGGGCGGGCGGGTGGCTGGCTGGCACCTGTCAACAGACGGGCTTAATAGCTTTAACGCAAGTCATCGCATAGCTAACTAACTGGCTGATGGTAATTGGGTCTGAGCAATCTGAGGAGGGTACGGAGGGCGATCTCCCTCCCCCGTCTCTCGCTGAGGCGTGCGTGTGCGTATGGGGGTTGCTGCAGTCGCACACGTTATAGCGTGTCACGCGTGAGTTGTGAGAGCGAGGGCGACGGCGCGTAACTCGAGACGCACGCCACGCACAGCTGTCCGTCAATATATTGTAGTGTGCCGTGATATCGATGGCGTTCTTCCGGAACGTATTCGGAGGGGGCGTCCACAAACGTGATGCACGCGGCGCTAGGCGGAGCGCAGAGTTTGACCCCGAAGGCGGCCCGCCGAGGCCTGCTCTCCAAGGACACGAGGGGGCGCGAGGGAGGAACGCGCAGGGGCGGGGGGAGGGGGGGTGCAACGCGCCGGGCTTTAGCCAGCTGAGCTAATCTCTCCGAGCAGTTAACGACTTCCAGCAGGTGAGATGCACTCTGACCTCCGACCTTTACTGAGGCTCCCCACCGCAGCTGCCCTGCTCGCAAGCAGCGCTCGGCCAGTTATGTTAAAACACACATTTCTGGGTTGTGCCGAGGGGAGGGGTGTCACCGTGAATGTTTGACGGGGCTGGCGGCGCAGGCGATACTCATAACAGCGCCTGCTGCGCGCTGGGTAGGCCGACCCGCCCAGCAGCTGTGTGAAGCGGCCCGGCTAGAACAAAAAACCATCAAAAAAGGTGCGAGAGGGCAAGATCTTTTTTTGAACTCTCTCGGCTCTGTTGTAGGCATACCCCACTCAAAATGTCATTACCGACCGTGACCCTGTAAGGTGACGCATATGTTGTTAAAATTAGAACTTTTTTTCTAGGGTGAGAACTTGTTTGGTCCACGCACTGGATGGTCTTGGATCAATACGAAAATTCTTTTTTCAATAGCACAACTGTCATCAAGACGAGAGCGTCTTTCGTGTCTTGAGAGATGATTTTTCTGGGTGAGTTGCCCTCTTCTTGGTTGCGGCACAAAGTTCTCCGTTGGTGAACCGGCGAACGTCCTCAACGCCAAAGTGGTGTGAGAGTACTAGTTCCTGTCCTCGAGAGCTCCCCACAGCCGAGCGGTGTGAGAGTACGAGTTCCTATCCCCGAGTGCTCCCCACAGCCGAGCGGCGTGAGAGTACTAGTTCCCGTCCTCGAGTGCTCCCCCTGCCTCAGGACGCACGGCAGGGCCTCCCGCCGTCATTACCAGTCGAGGGCGGCAGGCATCATATTTAGGGGGAGGGTGCATCGGCCCAAGGGGGTTGGGTCAGGGAGCGGGT
>NW_026267342.1:446856-447821 GCF_000697945.3 Frankliniella occidentalis | reverse complement strand
ATAAAATTAAATTATCGCGACTTGAATATTGTTCAGATAGGCAGAGATATATGTGTGATGTACCTCGCCGCGGCCGATGAAGGCAACGACGGGTACTAAGGATACGGCCGGTAAAAGCAATATCCTGTGAATAACTGTACGGCCGACTAAGGCAACACAGCAACTCGTACCAAAAATGTAATAGTGCCTTAATCGTTATTGGCTCCTAAAATGCGGAGGCTTTACGCGCGTAACATTTGAACTGTGTACTTAAAAAAACCGCGTGTCTTAAAAGGAGTTTGAGAAGGAAGAGAAATCGCATACGGCGCGAAGCTTAAAAAAAGCCAAGTAGAACCGGTAAAAAGACTCGAAAACTGAGGATAAGAATAGAGGTAAAGATTGAGAAGAAGTGTAAGATGAATTTAAAGGATAGACACATTTTTTTAAACGTTAAAAATGGCAAAGAATCAGCAGCGTGAGGCTAAGATATCGATGAATAACTTTTGTCAATTCACCTCATAGTTGAGATTGAATTGTTCTCATTAGAATAATGAAATCGATGAACATTAAATTAAACTTAAAAATGAAGAGAAATATGATGAAGTTACTGGGATTTTACATTTGAAGACCTCAAAATGGTCCCATGTGTCATGTAAATTTTTTTTGATTGATAAATTATTTGGAGTTGCCAGAAGGGCTTGGTGGGGCATCATCGGCTCCACGTGTCAGGTGCGGCGTCGTTCAATCTGGGACGTGAGTCGTTCTGAACTGAACTGAACTGAAACAGAACTAGTTAAATGGGGCGCGCACCGGGGGGGAGCCTCCTCACGCCATGGTCCAGATGGGGTGGGGTGAGGCGAGTCACCGCACAGCCATGGGCATAGAGTTGCAAGAGAGAGGAGGACACCCTCATCCCTGTCTTGCCACGCGCCACTCACTAGGGGGGGGCATGTGTAAGAGGGGCTGGGGGGTTCTCACGTGGGAGA
>NW_026267342.1:443791-445504 GCF_000697945.3 Frankliniella occidentalis | reverse complement strand
TCACGTTCACGCAGACTTTTAAATACAATGTGTATGTAGGATCTGCACCTGAGTACACGCGAGGGCCATCTGGCATGTGTAGCTCGATTCGCCAATTAAATTTTTGTGCTAATGCTTTGACTTCACAAATACCTGCGAAGTTCCTTTGGGAGCACATAATTTTGCGATACTTGTCTCGCGAATAAATGCCCATGGTATTTAATACAATTCTTCTGAAATAAATCCAATTTTGAACAACATGTTTTACTGTAGCATTGCGGAGCGACAGGGCGTGGCTCTCGTCAGCAAAATACATTTTTGCCGCACTTACAAATAAGGTATCTCCGTCATTTCGAAGAGGCAATGTACTTATAGAAGAATATCTATAAGAAACGGGGCTTGTAATAATATCAGGAGTTAGACAGGCGATTCCCCCGTGGCTGAACGCCTGTAGTTCTAGTTTTTTGGACAAGAAGAAAACTTATTATTGTCTTCAGATGAATCATCGGCGTGATTAGAGCTGTCCGAACTACAATATTCGTCGCGGCGATCACGCACGTCATGCTCATAGTCACGCGTCGATTCGCGGGGAGCATCCCTGCTGTAGTCTCGCGGTTGGTAGTCTCTACGGTAGTCTCGGGAGCGAGAGGGACTGTAGTAACGTCTATCCGAATTGCGGCTGTGTGATTTACTTACTGCGTTTACACTGGGCTGTCTATTATCGATAATGTTTTGTAATAATTGATCTATAAGCTTTTCCAGCTTTTCGTGTAAGTTAGTGGACGGAGGTGGGGGAGCGGAGGCTGGAACGGGAAGGTTACTGAGTGAATTTAGTGCCGAGACAGAGGGAGTTGTGTTGTGTGCGGGCGGAGCGTGTGTGCGTACTACCGCTGTTTGCAAGTCATCCAGCTGAGTAACTTTTTCTAGAAATGTGACCGGAGATGTGAAATCAGAGGATCTAAGGGCTGTCGCTAATTGCAACGGAAGACCGCGGTGCAAATAACGAAGCTGCTCATCTCCATCCGTCACTTTGGCTTTTGCACACAACTCCATCACTTCTTGAACGTAATTTGGAAGTGATTCCGACTCGCTTTTTACTCTATGCTGGAGGAGATTGAGGTAATCTTGTGCATCGGTAACAGTCTTGTAATTTTTGTTCAATAAATCTCTTATATGTTTGTATATATTTTCATCGTTACGTGGTTGGGGAGGGAGCGCAGGGTTAGAATCAATGAGAGAAAGTTCTCGTTGGATCAGAGCAAGAGGACCTTCTCTACATTGACTTTCAAGCCAAAATAACTTTTGTTTAAAATCGGTAGTACCGGAAAGACTGAGCACACGTTCTAGACGGTCCAAAAATCTTTCACATTGCTCTTCTCTTGCTCCACTGAAGGTGGGTAAAACCTCAGGCATTAATATAAGAGAAATTTGGGGACGCGCCATTTCAACGAGAGGGGGTACGGAAAATTAAGGAGGCTTTGTATTTTTTTTAAAAAAAAATCACACTGCGACGGATGTTTTAAAACACGCGGTTAATTGGGATGTTATAGGAAAAGGTAAGGTACGGATATTCTTGGAGAGAGAGTGGAAAGGGGGGGGGGGGACAGCACACGCAGCAAGAAATTTACTGATATATACCAATAAGTCAAAATAATTATCTGCCATAAGCCATCACTGTTATTAATTTTTTCTAGTGTTCAATTCTCTGCACAGAACGTAAGGAAGCCCGTGCCA
>NW_026267342.1:440988-443741 GCF_000697945.3 Frankliniella occidentalis | reverse complement strand
CGGCGGGGTCGTGCATTCAGCCTGGAGGAGGCCGCCCGCCGCCACCCGCGCGCCCGTCAGTCAGTGTATGCTAGAGCCGAGCGGATAGTGGAGCAGCGGGGCCAGGCCACGGCTTTAGCCACGGCCGAGCCGTGCAGCAGCGCCATGAAGGTGAGTCCAGCTCCACGACGTGACACTGACGACACCTCCGCGGAGATCAAAGGGGAGCCCTGGCAAAGATCATTGCCAAAGATTTATTAAGTCGGAGCATATGTGTGTGGGGGAACATTGAGTGAGGTCCGCGACGTGTGGTGCCGGAGGTGTGTGTGTCATCAGATGAAACGTGCAGCGGAAGGGGGAGAAGGAGGTGGTCGTCGTTGCTGTTGTCCTCGCGGTGCACGCGAGGGCGCTCGCAAACTGGAGCAGCAGAGAGCTCGCTTGCGCCCCTCAAGCGTGTAAAACTTCTGAAGTGTAAACTTGCCGCCGAACACGCCGCGGCTGCCTCGGCACCGCGTGGCACTGGGGGCGTGGGGTGGGATCAGCGTAGGCAGACTGCAGGTCACACTGTTGAAAGCTTGTCACCGTGGATTTCACCGTAAGTTGCAGTGAACCCTGCAGCACTATTGGTTACGGCAATGCTCGCTTTTTACTTTAACAGGGCATTTGTCTCGCTCGCCCCCTATACATATGATAAAAGGCGATAATAACAGTTACGGTCCAAGCCATCTGAGAAAGTACTCCATTGTAGTGGGTGATTCGGAACATTTTCGTAATTTTGCATGAAATCGCTTTAGTCGATATTTTGTCGGCGCCAGAAAGTACTTGCGAACGGTCAGGGCAGTTCAGCAATATTTGTAAAAAGGGATGGGCGGGTTGTGCATCACTAGCTTTGTGCAACCAGAGTAAAGGTGAAGTTGTGTAAGGTGAGTTACCTTGAGCTGTCTGTAAATCAGTGGTTAGTAGTGCCTAGGAAAGTAGATAAGTTGGCAAAGGCTTAAAACAAAACTTGATTTTTAAAATACGTTATTTTTCATATGCCCCAAGGGATCTAGATGCACTGGCAAGTACAGTGCTGCACTATTCCCGCATCCTGACACCCCCTCCCTCACCCTCAACCCCGGCCAGCGCCCGCCTACGCACCCGTTTCATCCGCTCTGCTAGATTAAGCCACGTCTGATGACATTATGCACAATGACATTAGAAGCATTTTCTCCTCCTTTTTTAGGTCACTGGGCCGTTTTGTCGCTATACAATTTGGGAAAAGAGTTGGGGGGGGGGAGGGGCTGGCGATAGGGAGAGGGCTGGTTGACGGAGGGAGAGGGGGAGGACGGGGGTGTGGGTCGTGGTGACAAGCGCGACCGGGGGAGTGCCGCCCGTGCCGAGCGCACGGCGTGGGTAACGCGGGACATTTACTGACATCGAGAGTAAAGAACTGGGAGAGTAAGAGAGGGAGGGGCGTGAAGGAATAGGTAGGAAAGGGGTGGGGAGAAGGATCGGGCGAACGGGGGCGGAAATGAATGAGATGGGGGAGCGACGTCGAGCCGAGCGAAACTACTACTTCCGAGCGCTCAGCTCCGCTCGCCTCCACGTCGAATGTCTCTCCGACCGGAAGCAGTTGTTCGCAACTCGTCCGCAGACGCGCGTGCCCGCAACACATTACCCCGCTTCTTCGTGCTCTCTCCCTGTTTCTCTCGGCCTCTCTTTCTCTCTCACTCGCTCTCAGTCTCTCTCGCTCTCTCGTTGTTCCGCGATCGGAAATGCGATCGAATCTTTCTCTCACTCACTCACTCATGTGGCGCGGCGCCTCGAGGAGGGTGCCGAGGCGCGTGGGCGGCCGCAGCGCTGCGGAGCGTTGGGCTTATAGACTCGGGCGCGGCCACCGGGATCAGATTGGGGGCTCGGGGGTGCAGCTGCCAAGGCCGCCGCCGTGGCGCTGGCGCCGAGGAGCAGCGCCTCCCTCAAGCGGGCCGGGGCCGGGGCCGGGGCCGGGGCCGGGGCCGGGGAAGGGATTAATGAGCTCGTTACGAAAGTTCGGGTGATGGATAGTCGATGCCGCAGATACCGACACCGACAGGCGGGTATACGCGACGGCAGCACACCATGCACATGTGAGGCCGGGGCGCGCGAGGCACTCACGTGGAGCGAGGCTCCTGCCAAAGCGCACCACCTCTACCGGCACCACCTCTATCGCACCACCTCCCCACCTCTACCGCACCACCTCTACCGCACCGCATGCACCGCCGTCGGCGTCTAGCCATCGCGACGTCTCATCGGAGTGCTACTCGCCATCACCCACCCCTTTCCTCCCCCTCCCCCTCTAAAGTAGGCCTACTCATGGCAGCCACCCCTTCGAGAAGTCGCAGTGGGTGGGCACGAGGGGTGACGGGGAGGGGCGAGCTATGAGGTGCCCTCAATAACCATATCATAAACAGGGACGGCAGACAAAGTATCTTGCTCGTCGTCAGATTTCTTTTTTTTTCCCCGGCTGTCTTCATTAGGAGATACACAATGAAACTAAAGAGCACACAAAAAAAAACAACGATACAGAAACGCGCTGTCTGTAGTTCCGGTTCTATCGGAGTTTACTTTTCTCTGTGCTCCAGCGCCTCCGTGCGTTGCGTGCCGTGACTACTGCACTCCCGGCCAAGAATAACCCCCGGAAACGAGCTATCAGTGCGCCCGGCTGTGTCGTGTAGACGGTCGGTGTAGAGGAGCCAAACTCAAAAGTGAATTAATCCTGGCCGGTCGGTAGGACTGGGGAAGCGGGGAAGGGG
>NW_026267342.1:431328-435798 GCF_000697945.3 Frankliniella occidentalis | reverse complement strand
TTTGCAAGTCATCCAGCTGAGTAACTTTTTCTAGAAATGTGACCGGAGATGTGAAATCAGAGGATCTAAGGGCTGTCGCTAATTGCAACGGAAGACCGCGGTGCAAATAACGAAGCTGCTCATCTCCATCCGTCACTTTGGCTTTTGCACACAACTCCATCACTTCTTGAACATAATTTGGAAGTGATTCCGACTCGCTTTTTACTCTATGCTGGAGGAGATTGAGGTAATCTTGTGCATCGGTAACAGTCTTGTAATTTTTGTTCAATAAATCTCTTATATGTTTGTATATATTTTCATCGTTACGTGGTTGAGGAGGGAGCGCAGGGTTAGAATCAATGAGAGAAAGTTCTCGTTGGATCAGAGCAAGAGGACCTTTACTACATTGACTTTCGAGCCAAAATAACTTTTGTTTAAAATCGGTAGTACCGGAAAGACTGAGCACACGTTCTAGACGGTCCAAAAATCTTTCACATTGCTCTTCTCTTGCTCCACTGAAGGTGGGTAAAACCTCAGGCATTAATGTAAGAGAAATTTGGGGACGGGCCATTTCAACGAAAGGGGGTACGGAAAATTCAAGGGGAAATCACACTGGAACGGATGTTTTAGAACACGTGGTTAGTTTGGATGTTATAGGAAAAGGTAAGGTACGGATATTCTTGGAGAGAGAGTGGGAAGGGGGGGGGGACAGCACACGCAGCAAGAAATTTACTGATATATACCAATAAGTCAAAATAATTATCTGCCATGAGCCATCACTGTTATTAATTTTTTCTAGTGTTCAATTCTCTGCACAGAACGTAAGGAAGCCCGTGCCAGTGCACCACGTTAGGATGTGATACTGTGGCCGACGCACCACGTTAGGATGTGATATTGAAGGTTGCACCACGTTAGGATGTGATACTGTGGCCGACGCACCACGTTAGGATGTGATACTGTTGCTCTTAGATAGAAGCTGATACTCCATGTTTAGAACTAAGGAAAGTCCAGTGAGAGGTGGTAGATGTATCACGTTAGGATGTGATGCGTCTGGTTACGCATTAAAGAGCAAGTCGGTGGTTCATATTATTGATTCGGTAATAAAGAGCGGAGCGACACAGCGGGTTCGTACGACCTAAGAGGCCCCGTGCAGAAAAGAGAGACACTAGTGTTCATGGCATATACACACAGGGTTTATTCATTTACTCACAGTGGTTGGTTGGTTTACACACAGTGGCATGGTGGAGGTACAGGTAGATGTTGATATCCATACGTTACAGCTCTCTGGTGATGGTGGGTTGAGACAAACTACTGACTATCGGACTAACCGAGACATGAGGCGGCAGGGGGCCGGACACGCGAGTTGTGCAGAGCTTAATGGCTGGTACTGGTGGTACTGCTGGTACTGGTGGGAAACTGAGGAGGATCCCCATTTATAGAATCGAACACGAGCGAAGGGGAAAGGTAGTGGGGCGCGCAACGAGTGGCAAGGCGAGAGTGGGGAGCCTCCTCACGCCATGGTCCAGATGGGGTGGGGTGAGGCGAGTCACCGCACAGCCATGGGCATAGAGTTGCAAGAGAGAGGAGGACACCCTCATCCCTGTCTTGCCACGCGCCACTCACTAGGTGAGGTGGGGTGAGAGGGGCGCCGGTCAACAGCTGTACGCATGACACATACTGCCGCGGGTCGAGCCGAACTGTTTGTTTACCGAGAAGTGGCCCGACAAGGGGGGCGGCATCTTTGTAGTCTCGGTGGTGCAGTTTTATTACGCACGGCTCTACTCAATAAAAAGAGTTCGATCTGGTACTCTATGAATCCCGTCATTATTGAACAGAATGAACAGAATGATATTGAGCCCAACGCAATGTCCAAGACGACAGCGCCAGTGAGAATTTACCCACCCTAAAACGCGCACATCATAATTCACTGGTGAAGTCCACGGACCTTTCATTGGACTTACGCCCTTTTCACTTTTCACCAGTAATTTTTGTGCAACCTGCTCACCTTAGCTCGTGCGCGCATATGCATTCGCCGCGTTGTGAGGTTGGGGGACCGCAACGACAGACGACAAGCCGATAATAGCCGCGCTGCTCGCCGCATCCGCGGGCCATACGCCGGCCAGCCGGGGTGGGGATGGGGGGCGTGTGCGGCAACGCTGATGGTTGGTCGAATCGCATCCGCGCGCCGGCCGCGGCGGCGGCGGGATGTTATTTCTCCGGTCTTCTCCACTCTGATCGCTTCGCTTCTCTGCCAAGGCCGTCTGTAAGCTCCACCACCACCACCTTCTCTTTATACCCCTTCCCCCCATCTCCCCCCCCTTCTCCTGGTGGCAGCAGCGATCCGAATCGAGAGGCGCGTCGTGGAGCATGGCGATGGAAGTGGTGGATCTGTAGCGAAGGAAGAAAAGGAAGTGGACGGCGGGGCGGGGCGGGGCGGGGCAGTGTGGCAAACAGACCGGACTGAATCATCGGCCGCTTTGCTGTTCCGTGCCGCTCGCACGCCGAGGATTAGTCACAGCGCAGAATGAGAGGTGCAGCGGCGAGCTGAGCAAGTCCTTGTGAGCGGCAGGTGGACGGTGGACGGGGCGGGGCGGCCGAGCCCGGCTATCTGGAGGAGGAAAGGGGAGAAAGATAAGCCCCCCACTCGCGGGTAAACATTGCGTGATTTTGTATTTTTGTTTGTTTATTTGGTACACGGCCCGGACTGACACGTGTGTTTGTTTGGTCAAACTTTTAGCCCCATTGAAGGGAGGCCAGTAGTTCACAAATAATTTGAAGAGCGAAAGTAAGTGATCTTTTTGGCGAGACACACGCGTTTTCAAAGATTTAAATTTGTCCAGTGTGACGGGAGATAAAGGCGGCGCAAGGCGAGGAGGCGATACTCCGTGTCACGTGGCGGTGCATTCAAGTCTCCGGTTGGACGCGGCGCTCGCGTCGCAAAAGGGCGTGGCGCGCGACGCGAGTCCTTCTTTTCTCAGCGCCTTAAAAGCGCCTCAATTACTTGTCATTACCGTAAAGCCCACACCACCTCTGAAAACGTTTGACAAAATGTGGCGCTACCCCTCAGAGCGCATACAGTCATCACGCACGTTATTGGGCAACCTCGATTTCGTCATAGATGCCGGAAAAAAAAACAGAACACTCGGTCGTGTGAATGAGAAGAGTATAGTCGTCCCCACACACGACACGTTCGTCTTCTTTTCACCCCCCTACCCCACCCTCACCCCGCCCCTCGCCCCAGCATTCCGTATGCATGACAGGACTGACTGACTGACTGGGGCGCTAGACGCGCTAGACTCGGTCGCGTGTCGACCAAGTTTTCACGGGACACGCGCACCACCGACTGGAGGCGCAGCTAGCAGCGGGGAGGCACACAGCCGGGCCCCCTTAGACTAGACTACCCTAGACCTAGACCGAGAACTTTGTGTGGAGCGCGGGGAGCAAGCAGCTGGCGCAGCTGGGCCCTTCTCCTGCCGAGCGGAGCGCGACGCCGTGCAGTGCTACCAACAGACGCCGCCGCCGTGCAGTGGTGCTACCAACAGAACACCACGGGGGCCGGCGGCGCACGGCGCTGCCAACTCACGACACCGAAGCGAATCACGCCTCGCCGCACGGCGTGCACTTCATTTCCCCTCGGCGACCGGGGGGTATTATAGTAGTGGGTGCTGCGGAGAAGGATTGATGGGGGGGGGGGGGGGGGGGGTTTTTTTGGGCAGGGGGGTGGAAAATAAACGGGGGGGGGGGGGGGGGGGGGTAATTGATTAGTGACAGCGACTGGAAAAGTAAACGGCGGCGGTGCGGGGACGACGCGACCTTTTGTCCGTCATGAGTCGAATACCATTGATGTCGATTAATTTTCCAATTCTTCTTCCTTTTAACTTCGATCATTCGAGGTTAAGAATGAGAAAATTCCCTTCTGTATTTATGCTGCTGAACCCGCGAACCTCGGGCGGCCCGGGGCGTGCGTTTTCGAACCGCAACGCATGCTTGCGAGTGGGTTGCCTACTCTCCAGGCGCCATGGTCTGACTGAACCCAGCCTCAGCCTCACTTTTGTACAGTATGGCGCTACAGGGTTTCTCAGCCGCCCTGGAGGCTGGCGAGGTGAGGTAAGCTTGGAGAAGCGCCGAGGCTGTGCTGGCCGCGGCTGGGCAAAGGAATGCTGCCCAGCCTGACGGCAGAAAATGAGTCCTCCCGGCGAACAGCCGCAGCAGCAGCGGCGGCAGCCACGAGAGCCGTGCCGTCGTCGCGCTGCGCGCTTGGCTTCGCGGCTCGCCTCCAGGATGAGGGGGGAGGAGGAGGTTCCAGGGGACCTAACCTGCTGGAGTAGAGGGGGGGGGGGTCCTGCTGTTGGTTCTCTCTGCACGTCGCTCTGCTGCGAGACCGGGCCCGGGCCGGCGGGCTGGCGAGGCGGGCGGCTCGCTCTCGCGCTCAGGTCAATGGCACTAGAGTTGCGGGACGAGGGGGGCTGGGGGGAATAAGGGGCGTGTCAG
>NW_026267342.1:425362-426903 GCF_000697945.3 Frankliniella occidentalis | reverse complement strand
GTATACTGGTCAGAGACCTTACTTTGAACGCTTAGACTTTTGCCGCTGGGTCACATAGTCTATTTGATATAACAGGAGCTTAATGACATACTTAAAATTATACATCATTGATCCAATTTAGGATTTGTTTGCATTAACATTAAAATGAAAAGCGTCAACTTGTAATAAAGTAAATGAAATTATACATAAGTTTAAGTCATTGTAAACAAGACGAGAAAAAAAAACTGCACTTGAAAACATAAACTGTATATAAGAGAGAGCCAACGAAAGTAATATTTGATTGCATAAGTTTTCACAAACCGGGAAGACATCAATGTTTGATAATTAAAATTTAAATTTGTACAGAAAAGCTTGGTTAAATTAAATTGGCATGGGTAAGATAAGGGATGTCAGATGGAACGAGGGGAGGGGAGAGGGTAGGGCGGGGAGAGACACATTCACACACACACACAAAACCGATATTCATGACCCAAACGAGAAGTAACACTTCACACACTTTTTTTTTTTGCACTTCACTTCACTTCTTTTCACTTCACTTGTCACGGCAGGCGCCGTTCGCATTTGCGCAGATAAGTTCTCTTCTCGCGAACTCTTGCTGGCGACTGCCGGCTGGTTTCACAGAGCGTCTTCAGCGTGCTCTGCTGGATGATGGTTGCGACAGTCTGTTGTTGGAAGCGGTCAGCTGGCTGTTGTCTGTTGTGCCGGGTGGGAGTCGGCTGAGGGGCGAGAGGCGAGGGGGCCAAACGCAAGGTCGGCCAATGACCCAGTGAAGTCTCCTTGTGAGGGATGCCATACGGCATTTGTTGATGGTAAGAGGGGCCGTGCCGTTCCGGCCGGGATGTAGGGCATCCGGGGCGTCCTGGCCTAATACTCGTGATAGTGGGTCAACTCGTTCGGGGCTGATAAAGGTCGGCAGTGCTCAATGTTGTCCAGGATCCAACAGGGGTGGACGGGGTTGTGCCAATTGGTTCGTCAGGAAGTTGCTCGGACGAAAAAAAATACAAAAGAGAAAACAGTGATTAGTTGATTTCTCACCGGTTGCGATGGAACGAAATTAAAATTATTTTGAATTGTCAGAGGCTGACAGAGAAAAACATCTTTCTGTATTATTTTGTTTTGAAAATGAATTTAAACATTTGACCATCCGTGGGCTCACCTGTACAGTAGTGCAAGTAGTGTTGAGTGTTCAAGATTAAATTATCGCGGTCCTGGGGCCTGGCGGTGATTGGTTTGTCGTCCACGTTCGTCCTCATGCGGCTGCGGCTGGACGATGTTCCGTGCGTCGGTTGCTGGCAGGTGGGCCTGTGCTGACGTAGTTGAAGGTCGGAGGCGCTCAGCGGGGCCGGTCCGTTGAAGTTCGTAGCGGTGGTGGTTCAGAGTAGCCGGTTCATGACTCCGGTGTCCTCTGCTTGATCAGGGCTGGCCAAGGAATGGTGAGCCAGGGGTCGTAGGTTTGCACCTAAGTCCATGGGCTCGTGATGAATGGTGAAGTCCTTAGATGTGCTGAGCGCGGTTGCCGGACATGGCTCGGACCATGGTGT
>NW_026267342.1:417564-420082 GCF_000697945.3 Frankliniella occidentalis | reverse complement strand
GCCTCGGGGGCGGGAAGACGGCGGCTGATAAAGGCCCCGGCCCCTCGCCCGCCGCCCCTCACACCGCGCGCCTCGCCCACCTTGACCTAATTTTTAAAGAAATGATGGCCGTTATAGGGGAAGGGATGTGGCCTAGCGTGGCGGGGCGGCGTCGGCAAACCGAACCAGGGCGCTGCTGATTTGTTGGACGGGAGAGCGGAAACAAAGTTGGAAACTCTCCTGACGAGGTCCGCGCGCGCCTCGCGTTCTGTGAGCTGCGGTGGTGTTTGCTGCCTGTTCTGCTGCCGCCGCAGCTCGACCGGGAAGGGAACCCGTCGACGACACCGCGCTCACCGCGCCGTTCTTGACATCGGGGACCAACGATGAGCAGCATTAAACACCAGTCTATGTCACGTGTAACCTATTGTTTGTCACAGCCAGGGGAGCCCATTTCATTTCACGAAAGGTAGATGCAGGTATGATGGGCCACGGATAGCCTATTTACTACAAACTACACACATCATATGCCACCCGCGGCCAAACGCCAAAATCCTACCCGGGTTGGCATGGCCCTCAAACAATCGCTCCTTTCCCGGCGCTGTCCGGCGCCTTGTAATGGGGCGGATAGGGCGCTGAGCAAACGAGGCGGCGGGGGGCGGCCGACGGCTAGGTCAGGATGGGCAGGGACTTCAACTAGTCCTCGGCGGGGCGGACAGTGCGGGCGCCGGCATGTAGGCGAGGATGCCCGCCGCTAGCGGCGGCAGCACGGTGAGAGAAACAGCACGAGCAACCCGTCCGACCTCACCACCCTCACTAACGCAATCGGACACCGGTAGCACCGTCATCACCGACCTCGGTCTCTCTTGTTGCAGGCGCTCAGCCCCTTGCTGTTGGGGGTGGACTCGGGGGTCGGCTCCAGCGCCAGTTCGACGGCAAGCTCAACGTCACCGAGGTGCCTTCCCGTCGCAGACAGCGACAGTGTCCCCGTCAGCCCGAGGGAGAGCCCCAAGCACCAGGCCACAGTCTCGGACCACGAGGAGGAACCCGACGTACAGGCCGATGCCGATGCCGATGCCGCGGATGAGGAGCAGAGTAACGAAGGCTGCCCGGGCGAGCAGACCAGCGACCAGGTACCCGGCGCAGAGGGCCCGCCCTGCCAAACGCGCCTAGGACTAGGCGGCAGCCGCGATAGCGCTACTAGAGGCCATGGTCTAGCAGTTTTCATTAGGTTTAAAAATTAGACATTTTGAAAGAACTTTTCGTATTTTTTTTTTTAAAAAAATGCCATGTTATTAGATTCATAGATACAAAATCCGTTTTGTCTAACAGCTCTTGCCATTTTCAACTCCTTTTTCAACAATCCTTCAATAACCCTTCTTGTCTGCCATTTTCAACTCCTTTTTCTATTACCCTTCTTTCTTGTCTAGCTGGGCGAAAGCGATTCTAGCAAGCGCTAGGCCAAGCTTTAAGTGTTCATATTTTTGCGTTGCATGATAACGCCTGCTAGATGGAATAGTTATAGAACCCGCTTTCGGCAGCGCTGTCAACAGGCGGCGGACGAAGAACAGAAAGAGAACGACATCGAGAGGAATTTCCGCTTTCTACTAGAGAGCCTTGGCTTCACCTGTGACCCGCGCGAGGTACGAACTGCATGAGGCTTACCCACTGGTGCATGCGACAAATGGATTTACCAGCAGCAAACCGACTCACAATTTAAACCAAAACTCCTAAATAATAACAAACCTTGGCGCCTACTACACTAACTCCCTGCTGAGCTAACTAGACGCGTACACCTGGGACGCGCAGGGCGGGTCCGGGCGGGTCCGCGGCGCGACGAGGCGGGCCGACGGCGGCCTTGATCTCCCCTGAGGCCGTCCGCCTGGTCCGCCCGTTCCGCCCGCCGGGCAAGCCCGGGCCAGAGCCCTCGGCACCCCCGCCTCTGGCATGCCCTGGTTGTTGTCCAGGTGACGCTGGTCTCCTCCCGCCCCCACCCCGGCCGGCCGCACGCCCCGCACGTTGTCCTGCACCGCAAGTCGGCGGGCGCGCCCGGCTCCGCCGCCCCCACCGGCGACCCCGTCCAGTGCGACCAGCCCCTCAAGGCCGCCCGGCTGGGGTTGACACAGTCCTGTGTTGGCGCGCAGGTGCTACGACGGGTGGGCCGCCGCCCGCCGCCAGCGCCCTCGCTGCCGCCCGACCCGGCGGGGCCGTCGCCGGCCGCCGCCCCTCAGGCGCAGCAGGGCGACGAGGCGGCCGGCGGCGGCCCACCCCTCAAGAGAGCCGCCAGCGGAGCCACCGGCGCTTCCCTGAGACAGCGCGGAATCCGGCCTCACCAGCGGAACCTACTCAGCCTGCAGCAGCTACGCCAGCTCAAGAACCTCGTGGACCAGGCCGTCGCGGTACTGAGCGTTCCAAACCACACGTGGGTCGGGGAAAGTTGTATATATCTATTTATTAGGGGCGAAAACTCGGTTTCAATGTCTCACGTGACTTTTGATAATGTGTTGTGTGTTCATACTATTTTCGGTTTTTATATGTTTAT
>NW_026267342.1:412824-413508 GCF_000697945.3 Frankliniella occidentalis | reverse complement strand
TCAAGAAACATTGTTCAAAAGTCAAAAGAAGAAAATCAAAAGAAAAACAAAAATCTGTCTACCACTGAATTTAAAGTGAGGTGCCCGTATCGGAGTCTCCCCGCTGAATAACGACTCCTCTTCCAGCCGGCCGCTGCTGGTCGAGGCGGAGGAAGGAGCGCCTGGAGGAGCGACCCGCCCGCACGCCCGCCGCGCTCCGCAGCCTGGCGGGCCTGCCCACCCGCCGGGGGCTTTGCTTGGTGGGGATGACGGAAAAGAGCGGGCGTGCGCCTATAGAAATCGGTCTTTTTGTTTGCATCTATACATGCGGGTTCTTCTCAAACTGTGCTGTGCATTACATAACGCCCTTCTCATGCCAAGCTTAACTTACCCTCATTAACAATCTGCTGTAAAATTAACGTTTGCTAACAACGCGATGCCAAGACTAAAACCCCTATCCCTCTCCCCCCCTTCGCTTCCTCTCATTGCTTCTTTCATTCGCCTTGTTGCAGGGAGCTTTGGAGACGCTGGAAATGGAGCACCATACGACCCATACAGTTAGTGTCCTATAGTCTCGTTGTTGTTTGCCATTCAGGTTTGCCTGCAGAATGCATGCCCATATTACTTTGACTCGCGTAGCAGGTGACATGACCTGGTTTATCACTATTCTTCTATATTCACTGTCCTATATGCCTGTTATTATTT
>NW_026267342.1:398499-407534 GCF_000697945.3 Frankliniella occidentalis | reverse complement strand
ACGTCCCTGTTTGTACTACGATTGTAGCCGACAGTGCCCGAGTCAGCTGAAACTGAACCGTCTATAGACGAATTCATTACTTCCTCCAATGGAGCACAGGAGGAGCACGCTGGTAGCTGAGCGTGTTAGAGCGCGATCGTTGGCAGACCGTGCGGGTGGTCGGTAGTTCGAATCCCATCCCCGGTCATTTTTCCCTGCTCTGCTGGCCAAGTGTCTTCGGGCGTCGGTCACAGCTTGGATCAAGATGCCGCTGAAAGTAGTACTCTGTATTGTTCCGTCGTGGCCAAGTCGGTAGCGTCCGGGCCCGGTATGAACCTGGTCGCTGGTTCGGATCTCGGCCGGGTGATAATTTTCGCGCTCCGCTGGCCATGACTTTACAGCCGCGCGACACCTGATGTGATGGGATGGGCCGGTACGCAAACAGTCGCTGGTTCGAATCTAGTCGACGGAACTCTTTTTCCCCTCTGCCAGCCATATGTGTAAGGGTGTGAGCAATAGCGGAGATAAGCTCCACCTCTACAAAAGTCTCATCATTGGCTCAGTTGGTAGAGCGCGAGCCCGGGACGCGGATGGTCGTGGGTTCGAATACTGATCGAAGTTCACTTTTTCCCATTTAGTAGTTTGCGGCGCGGGGACTAAGGGTGATGACAAAAGACCAGCCGACATGGGAAGGTGGACTTGACCGCCTACTCAGCAGCCCCCGCCCCCCTTGCCAAAAAAAAAAATCAAAAAGTTCGCCCGGGCCAGGACTCGACCCCAGGGCCGACGGTGTCTTGTGCACCACGCCCCAGCGTGCTCGCCACTCGGCTGTCGGCTCCACTGGAGAGCAGTGAGTTCGGGATTCGGTCCTGTTTTACGAGTCTTGTTCTCCTGGATTGCACGCGTCCACGGCGGGTCAAGTCCACCTCCTCGACGCGCTGAAGCCCGGGTCGACTCCTGGCCAGAAACAAGGAAAATAGCCACTAAAAGAGCCCCATAATCGCGAGGAGGTTAGGTTAGGCTAGCAGAGAGTACATTTATTTGCCTTTTTGCAAGGATTTCGACCCGGGCTGCAGCGCGTCGAGGAGGTGGACTTGACCCGACCCGGACTCGTGCAATGCGGCAAATCAAGACCATTAAAGCAGGACCGAGTTCTGACCGTTCCGTCCACAGGAGCAGGCGACAGCTGAGTGGCGAGCCCGCTGGGGTGTGGTCCGGAAACCGTCGGTCCAGGGATCGAATCCCGGCCGCGGAACTTTTTTTCCGCTCTGTTGGTTCGCTACCGGCGACATGCGCATCTCGACTGTCGCTGACTCCCGCAGCCATGGCTAACAAAGCGGAAAAAAAAGTTTCGCGGCCGGGATTCGATCCCTGGACCGACGGTTTCCGGACCACACCCCAGCGGGCTCGCCACTCAGCTGTCGCCTGCTCCTGTGGACGGAACGTTCAGAACTCGGTCCTGCTTTAATGGTCTTGATTTGCCGCATTGCACGAGTCCGGGTCGGGTCAAGTCCACCTCCTCGACGCGCTGCAGCCCGGGTCGAAATCCTTGCAAAAAGGCAAATAAATGTACTCTCTGCTAGCCTAACCTAACCTCCTCGCGATTATGGGGCTCTTTTAGTGGCTATTTTCCTTGTTTCTGGCCAGGAGTCGACCCGGGCTTCAGCGCGTCGAGGAGGTGGACTTGACCCGCCGTGGACGCGTGCAATCCAGGAGAACAAGACTCGTAAAACAGGACCGAATCCCGAACTCACTGCTCTCCCGTGGAGCCGACAGCCGAGTGGCGAGCACGCTGGGGCGTGGTGCACAAGACACCGTCGGCCCTGGGGTCGAGTCCTGGCCCGGGCGAACTTTTTGATTTTTTTTTTGGCAAGGGCGGCGGGGGCTGCTGAGTAGGCGGTCAAGTCCACCTTCCCATGTCGGCTGGTCTTTTGTCATAACCCTTAGTCCCCGCGCCGCAAACTACTAAATGGGAAAAAGTGAACTTCGATCAGTATTCGAACCCACGACCATCCGCGTCCCGGGCTCGCGCTCTACCAACTGAGCCAATGATGAGACTTTTGTAGAGGTGGAGCTTATCTCCGCTATTGCTCACACCCTGACACATATGGCTGGCAGAGGGGAAAAAGAGTTCCTTCGACTAGATTCGAACCAGCGACTGTTTGCGTACCGGCCCATCCCATCACATCAGGTGTCGCGCGGCTGTAAAGTCATGGCCAGCGGAGCGCGAAAATTATCACCCGGCCGAGATCCGAACCAGCGACCAGGTTCATACCGGGCCCGGACGCTACCGACTTGGCCACGACGGAACAATACAGAATACTACTTTCAGCGGCATCTTGATCCAAGCTGTGACCGACGCCCGAAGACACTTGGCCAGCAGAGCAGGGAAAAATGACCGGGGATGGGATTCGAACTACCGACCACCAGCACGGTCTGCCAACGATCGCGCTCTAACACGCTCAGCTACCAGCGTGCTCCTCCTGTGCTCCATTGGAGGAAGTAATGAATTCGTCTATAGACGGTTCAGTTTCAGCTGACTCGGGCACTGTCGGCTACAATCGTAGTACAAACAGGGACGTCACGCCCCTTTTGTAGCTAAACGATTGTAGCTACAGTCGACATGGCCGCATGCAGCAGCCGAGCCAGCCAATAAATTCCGCTAGGCGACGCCACCCCGATGGCCACGAGAGCTTAGAGGTCTTTTGAGGCCTGAGCATATAAGACCATGAAGACCGATGCCAGTGAGAGCGCCTGCAACGCGCTTGTTAGTCTAACCCGCCAGGCAGCTGTGTGGAGAAGGCGGCCTCCCTGAGCGCCCCAGGGGCATGGGTATTGGCTCTTTCCTATCGGCTCCTTCCGCCTTTTCCCCCGCAAGACAAATGATGGAACGACGAATGACTCCCTGCTGGGCAAGCTGCTGCGGGTCATTCCTCTTCGATTTGAAACAGTATCTTTTTTTCTACTAACAGTAAAATGAACACAGTGAAAGTAGGGTTGCCTTCAAAATACGAGGCGGCCAGCTGAAGCCCGAGATTTTTCAATTACTCTCGTTTTAATAGGATACATAGGGAAACAAAAATTGAGTAAAACTTACAACGTTTATGACTACCAAATATGTATTTCGTTGTGTAAATTATAACATACTGACTACAAAAGCCACAGCTTGCACCTGAACCACACAAATACTTTGAGATTCATTTTGTGAATATAACTAAGATGATTGATAAAGTGATAAAGTGAATAATGAAGTTTCCTTCAAAAACAATTGATTGGTGAATACAAAAACAATTTCCGGCACAGAATTACTTGCGCTTATGGCTGTGTTAAGTGAAATAGAAAAGTATATTATACCACTCAACTGAATTACATGCAGCACAACTACACATGATGAGGAACTGAGCAGCATCATGTTCTTGAAGATGACTAGTTTTCAAAAATCATGTAATGTACTTCTATTTGAAGATCAAAGGCACTATTACATAAAAATAGGTCATAAACATGTAAGGACTGGTGTTGACTGAAGTAGTAGAAAGCCAACAACATCACGCTGAATAAATCATACACTAATTAAGTTTCAAGCAAAGCCCTCTAAAAAGGAAAAAAGAAAGTAAAACACAGAATACAAAACATCTACTGTGTTGTTATTAATTAGATCAATAATCAAATTTTCTTTGTTCTTATTTCTTAAAGGAGGAAAAAATACTGATAAAAATATGAAGGGATGCATCCTGTATTATAAAACATAATGTGTCGTTTTCAACAAAAACTAACAAGAACTTATTCTGCTGTTGTCTGTCAACAGTTTCATTTAATGGACACCTTTGTGTCATGTCCAGTCATCTCTGAGATTGCTAAAAGTCAAGTTGAATGCAGCTGCAGTCAGTTTGAATATTGAATCTCAGTACCTGTATCACAAAATAGGATACTGAATCCTTTTCTTTCAAAATGTGGTATAACAAACTTGATCAGCAGGATGTCATCATTTATCATTCAAAAAAAAGAAAAAAGAAAAAAAAGACCATAGTACATGTCTAATGAATCTCTAAATGATTTTCCCTTATCACACACTGTCTTTTTTAACATCACAAAAGAGTGATTGATAAAACAATGTAATATTCCGAATAAGACCAATGACAATTTGGTACGGAAAGCTTACTATCAGCATTTCAATTGTATACCAAATCACAGACAATATTGTCATAACGGAGTTCTCCCATCCAACAACTGCCTTATTTCAAAATTTGATCTCTTGCATTTATCACAATGATAGGCACAGCAATATAATATTGAACAGGCAATAGTTTCTAATGATTCAATACTTCATAACATAAACATCATCAAGAATACCTACAATTTTAACATTCACACAACCGGAATGCAAATTGAATAATGCTTGAATAAGATCATCTATCTTATACCATATGCTACAAAACCTGACAGAGCTCTGCAAATTGCCTTCTGAAACCGACCGCGCCAGGCCACCTCCGTCTGCGCAGGCCGCCTGCCAGGTGAGAGGTGAGGAGGGGAGCCTCCCCGCTGTCTCCGCTCCTCACCTCTCGCCTGGGCTGGCGGCCTGCGACAGACCGCGCGGCCTGGCGCGCTCGGTCTCGGAAGGCGATTTGGCAGAGCTCTGAAACCTGAGTTGCTATTCTAAAAAAATTCATACAAAATATACTATGCAAGTCTACTACAGATAGTATAACAGAGATATACGTTAAAATTAAAACATATAAAAAATAGACACAACTCACTCACTGAGTAGAATGAGTAAATAAACTTGGTGATGTAAAAAATTGTATACAGAACAATAGTTTTTTTGAAAAGTAATCTTTCCAATTGATCACGAATTCTAGGAACAATACTTTAAAGTATCTTAGTTAAAAAATTTGCTCAAAAAAGAAAAATTACATCAAGTTTCTACATTGAATTACAGTACTATGATTTCTAATAGTAGTATATAATATCTGGTGTTCAATAAACACAATAAATGATATCACATCTTGTTCAATCACTGTAACCCTCAAACTCTTGTGCTGATTAGATATGAATAAATCACGCACCAAATACTCAGTGCATTTAATTATAATGATCACGTAAGATTAAAAGTCAATAACGAAAGCCACAACAAAGCTATAGATCTAAAATAAAAAGAAAGAATTGATTGTATTAAAAAGCACATATAGGGATAGATGGAGGTTGTTCATAGGATTACCATATTTAGGTATTGTATGATGGCAATGTACATGGACAGCATTATATAAGAAAAATATCTAATACACTATAATTGATGAGAACCTGGGAATAACATGGAACAAACAGAAAGGAAGGAATACAAACGATAATATGGTTTACTTAAGTTTCATTACTTGAGTGCGCTTCTTCTTGTTTCGCTTTGAAAAAATTTTACGCACACTCCCAATCCAAGATACAACCTGGGCAGAGTCAGTTCTTTTAGAGGCAGTGAAGGCTGGAGACAGATTAAGAGAGTGTGATGGTGACTGCAGCAGATGTGAGTGGCAAGGTGACTGCGGCAGTGAGATGGCCTCTTGTCATTCAGCCCCCCTATTTGTAGAGGGCCGAACAAGTCTTTCTGGATGTGACATGGCAAGTTGGGAAAAATCTCTTACAACATCGTTAAATGTATCATCTCCTTGGGAATCAGATGACTTCATTTCTTCATCAAGTAGACCTAAACGAAGGCTGAAGGAAAAATCAAAGTGTTAAATAAAGTTGAAAATTAATAAGAAAAGAAATTCTGTTTGAAAATACAAATATTCTGCAAGTCATACAGGGTTACAATGTCTGCATTTGCTTCTTGAATAGCTACATCCAAAGGCTCATGATTGTCTGTATCCTTCAAGTGCTGATCAGCTCGGTGCTTTAATAACAAGCACACTTGGGCAGTGTGACCTTTAACATAACAGAATGCCAATTTTAATAATAGACAGATAGAGTGTAGTGAATATGCCTCTACAATGATATTTTACCTAGTTCGGTTGCTAAATGAAGAGCTGTTTTGCCTTTGTCATCCTGCTGATTAATGGATGCTCCATTCAAAAGTAAGTACTCACAAGCCATAACAGAACCCTGACACAAACAAGATTATGATTAACAATGGCAGAAATATTTGATGCATACTGATGATAATGATTAAGACCTAAATACTTACGCTTAAGACAGCTTGATGGAGAGGGCATCGATTGCCATCTTTGAGATTCATCCAATTTTTGTTTCCCCCTAGTGCAAGTGCGTTACACATTACAGGTAAATTGTGAGCTGCGGCTGCCATATAGAGTAACATATCTGGATGCAGCTTGGATATATCTTCCTCAACTAATTAGATAAAAAAGAAACACAAGTTTAGAAAAAAATATTTGAGAAATTATTTGATATAAAGTTGCTAAGAGTAAGCACCTAGAGACTTTTCGTCTTCTCCGTCAATTGACTCTTCGTCACTGCTAAGTTCTATTTCAACTGAACCACCTAAGGTAGTTTCCCCAAAAAGCAAAACTTCAGCATTAACTGGTTTTTCCTTGTCTGAGTTATCTGTATCTAAACTCTTTGAACCACTTGTATTATTGTCATTTTCTAGTTTGTGAATTTCTTCTCTTGCAGTTCCTAAAAAAAATATAGAAAGTAGAGTGCGTTGGAATTTATTTTAGTTTGTAAATTTAAAATAAGCTGAAATGAAAACTTTTTCTTTTTACCTAAGTACAGGTAATAATGACAAAGACAAACTAACCTTGTTGACCAGCAGGACACAAGGGTTGACTTTGGCGGCTGTTCCTGTTGTCACGACTCTGCGGTCTGGTCATGGTTCTCCGCCTCGACACTATCCACTTATTCTTGCAAAAAGTTTGACTTGATAGTTGTTTCACAAATTTACGTTCAACATACTTTGTCTTAATCCAAACCTCTCTAACAACATTTGAGCAGTTTGGTGTTGCTCGAATCATATCAGGATCTACATTTGCTTGGTAAGTTCGATTGACGATAAAGTTTCCAAGTTCTGCCATGACCTTAATAATTTCAGGCTCCCACTGGTCCAATGTCAGAGATCTCACTTTGCTGTGGTGCACTCCCAAACTGCGGTGCACGCCTGAACAACCTTAAATAGAGAGATATCACAGTTTGTAGAGTATGAAATGAAATTTCATCAAATTAAAAATGAATGCAGATATCACAAAAACACACACCAATACATAAAGTAATACCCAAGTTAATACTGGCCCAACCAGGTTTCTCTTGGCCACAGTCACAACATACTTCATTTCCTGGAATGTTAATCAATTGTTCCCAAACCCTAAAAGAATAAAAAGTTATCAAAAAAAAAAAAAAAAACAAGAGTGAAAATACGAGCAATTTGAGTAATAATTGCAATACCTTGTACGTTTGGGTTTTGGTGGTGTTTGAGATGTCATGAGAGACAAATGGTTTGTTCCACTGTTATTTGACTTTGGTGAAGGATTCTTTGTGGAATGAACTGCTGACTGACTTCTCGGTGAAGAAGATGAAGATGAAGCATTTAGAATTTCATCTCCAGTGCTCATGGCTCGCTGGAAGGCAGCTCCAATCCCTTTTTGTAGGGCCTCTATCCATGCAAGATACATTTCCTCAGAATCTGCTTGGAGAATATGGCTCCTGGATCAAATTTTGAATCACATGCTTTAGTTTTTGTGAGAAAAACCTAAAATCTAAAAAGAAAAATTCTGACGAAAAAATGACTGACTTGTTTGGAGACACAACTTCAAAGCAAAACCTTCTATCACCCTCTACAATGGGCTTTACGGTACACAGCCTTAAGTCTTCCTCCATAACAGTTACATCTTCTCCTGTAAAAGAAAAGGGAATAAATTTTGCAAAATTCCTCTGGAAGACAAGTGACTGAATGCTGAAAACTATATTTCTTTTTAACTACCACTTCTTTTTCTATAAACAAGCTGGTTATCCTGCAGGGCAAACCATCTCCTATTCCAAGTCTTGAATGCATTAGAAGTCCGTTTAAAAAGATATCCTTGGATAGAAGGGATGCCATTCGGGGGAAAACGCAAATCATCGTTAGAATCTAGTTGTTTATTCTGTTCACTTAAAACACAGTCCTTGCTTGTAACTAAAGTATGTCTGTTTTCCATTTCTTTTTCAAGCCTGTTCGCATCTGTCTGCAGTTTAGAAATCTGGAAATCAGCAAAATATACATATTTACTAACTGATTACAAGCACTGCAAAGAAGATCAGATTTTTCAGAATAACTATTTAAAATGAAAACAAAACTAAAATGGCACTCACACTTTCTGCTAGTTCTTTCAGAAATGGATCTAAGTCTTGTGTAAGATCAGAACCTTGGTGGAAAAAGGTACTCCATGCATGCATATAGCTCAATAGCTACAACAGAAAATTACAAAAAATATCAAAGTTTTGAACTTACTGTACAATGTGGTAGGTTATTGACATAAGTTACATCCATAAAAACTTACAGTTCCAAGGACTTCTTGACGCTTGCGGGCTTGAAGAAGGCTTAGAACTCTGACATGATCTAGTGCTGTGTGACGAAAACATGAACGGGTGGCACTCAAAATATTTTGGGCTTCCTCTGCTTCAAGAGGTCGAGACTTTGGGATCTGGGCATTTCTTGAGAGAGCTCCATCAAGGTCCCCTGAAATTTTCTCTAAGTAATGACGAGATTCTTTGGCACTTTTTATGTTACTGCTCAAAAAAGAAGATAAAAGCAGAAAATTAATTTAAAAAATTTATAGATTCACTGGATATTTTTACAGTATTTCTGATAACCTACCCCTTAATAAAGGTCTGGAGATTCTTTAATACTGTTCGGCTGGCTTGGTCTAGTAAAATGTTTTGAAACTTGTTCATTTCTTGAAGGGCTGGAATAAGTTTGTTTAGAGGTGACGCCACCTGAGGGTCATCCCTGAAATGTGCACTCAAGTCCCATAATGAATGGATAAACTGTGATTGTTGAGTGACATAGTTTCGACCAGAATCCACCATTTGTCCACATGTCTTCAAAACCTGCAAGTAATGGAATGGATTAAAGGTAA
>NW_026267342.1:392660-398449 GCF_000697945.3 Frankliniella occidentalis | reverse complement strand
CCCCGCAGTACCAGTACCCCTCGTACACCCCCTCCCCGCAGCAGCCGTACCCGGGGGCGCCGTACCCGTACAACACGCCTCAGGGCAACCGCTGCCTCGGCATGGGCTCCGTCCGCCCCGACGGGCTTTGCGATGACGCCCGCCGCTTCCTGGACGACATCTCCAAGACCACGCACCAGACCTGGGACGCGGCGCAGCGCGCCTGGAACGCCCCCGGCGGGGGCGGCGCCCACCTCGCTGCCTCGGGGGCGTACGCGTCGCCGCCGGGGGCGGCTCACTGGGAGGGCGTGAGCTCCTCCGTCGACAGCTCGGGGAACACGGTGGTCCGCCACTATCATGGAGGTAGTGCCCGTCGTCGGCCTGCACGGTGGCGGTAGCGCCTCTCCCCCGGGGGGAACCCCCGCCTCCCTCACCAAGGCCCAGCTCTGGTTGCACCACTGCGGGAGGGGTCGGGGTGCACGCGGCTCGCGGGCGAGGGGATCGCACTGGAGGAGAGGACGGTGTTTGAGAGTGCCCTGTGTTGTGCATGTTTCAGGAGCTTGGTACTTGGACGATGCGAACAAAGACCAGTATGATCCCAACTACAAACAGCCGACGAGCTACGATGTGGACGGTACTTGATTCGCACTTGGCTGGGTTCCACCCACAGGGTGGGGTGTTGCCCAGCGGGTAGCGACTGCGTAGCGGCTTACGTGTTCTCGGAGTGAACGTGACTGATTTGGACTGTTTTGTGTCGTACGCCTTCAAATTACTTGATATTTCCGTCGTGTTATTGGATGTCTGGGTGTCTCAATTTCATAATTGTGACGGGAGACTGTTTTTAGCATGAACGGTTGTGATCCAGCATTTTCAATTCAAATCTCTCTTAACTCTTCTCATATATTTTTTTCTGAAAATGCATATTCTGGGAAGCAAATGGTCTAAAACGTATACATTTTTTTGTAAGAAGCTGCGCAGAGATTTTTGGTTTATTTTTTGTAGATGGCACTCATCAGGGCGGGGTAATTCCCTCTGTTTTTTCTAACCCTTTTTGTCAGTAGTGTTTAGTTTGCATTTCTAGTGCTTTGGTCTGTATGTTTTCTCTTTCTTAGTGGAATTGAGAGAATTGTGGATGGGGAGTGTTTGTGTGAGTGAGTGTGCCTGCCCGGAAAACGGGATGCCCACCAAAGGCTTTGCTATCTATGTTTGTGTTTGGGATTTTTATGTCTTTTATGTGAAGACTCGCGTCTTCTTTGATCACTGTAACACGTGTAACACCATTTGGCTTATTCTTAGCTTAATCAGTAAGCCTTTACCAGCAATTCACCAGAGCGCCACGTTAAACCACGGGCCACTCGTTGAAAGGGCGGTGTCTGACCCTATCCATGGAATGTTTCAGGACAACGTTATGACGACCCCAACAACAACCTGTACGACCCCAACTACCGCCAGCCGTCCAGCTTCGACCCAGCCGGTGGTGGAGCGTACGGCAGCCAGCCCTATGGCAGTAGGGGGTACTACGGCCGCTACAACGCAGCCACTGCTGCCTCTGCGCCCATGGCACTCGTGGCCACCCTCTTGGCCGCAGTGCTCGCCCTCGGTGTCCTGGCTGACAGACGATGAACACATTAGGTAAATTTTAAAAAAATCGAGAAAAACGAAAAGTAAACTTTACCTAAAATTTTTGATAAGCAAATAGAACCTTAATAACTCTTTCTTGTGTTTTCCAGGTCGCTGTTTTGACACTTAAATCAGATATGCAGTAAAGGCGGATGCATCAGCTCACTGAGAGGAAAAGTAGCTCTGGCTGGAGAAGAGTATGTTTAAAATGTTGGTGTGTTTTGATTTATGCAAGAGTTATGATATGATTGTGTTTATGAACATTCCGCAAGTCCGTCCATTATGTAAGAGAAGGAGACTTTGAGCTTAAAATTATTTTGTTTTGCCTCAGAATAGGTTGTGTTTTTGTTGATAGTTTTAATCAGATCTCGTTTGATACAAAATCCACAGATTATTGTTTATTGTTGCTGTAATTGCAAATTCATGTTAATTTTTTTATGGTGGTGTGCAATGCAACTGGTCTTTTATTACATTTTTTTATGAATTTCGTTACTTTTCTGTATCTAAGATCAGACAGAAATTTATTTTATTATGACACATTGTATAAAAAATTAATAGATCTAAGTTAATTTTAGTTTATTGATGAAACTTGTACTTGAAGCTGTGTGTGTGAAAGTAACCGCTCAGAATGTTTTCCATTTTCTGTCGGACTATTATGAAAGCTAAGTAATAATTCTAAATCGTTGAGGAAAAGGATTAAATGTCTGATTGACTGTTGTGTTCAAGCCTAATCGAATGGATCGTTTGTGTAATCCACAGTTAGACCTGAGCCAGTATTATCAGCTGAACTTTTTTTACCTGAGATAAATTATTCTAGGGGAACTAGAACTGTTTTACTACTGCCCGGTCTACAATATGTTGTATCCAAGGTGTATATTAGACTTATATCGCTCAGTATATAGCCCATGCAATCTCTTCTGACATATGACTATATGTTACAACTTATTGTAGACCAGGTATCAAGTATATTCAGTTAAAGATCTCCCTCTTCATTTTTACTATTTCCAGATAAAACAAGTCTGCTTATCTTTAGGCTGCACAAGATCGATCAAAGTTAATTCTGCAAAAAATTAAAAATTGCATTGAAGAGTAGAATTTATAATAATAAATAGTTAGTAATTTAACCAACCATGTCTTGACGTTCCGTCTGCTGGATATTAAGTCACCTTTTTATGATCATTAAGTATCTATCTTCTTTGGGTAACACATAGTAGAATTCAATGTAGCACAATTGCATTTCCTAGAAATGTACAATGTACCCATAAGCCATTTGCCATGCATCACACTGACAAGGATGCAAGAAGATAGAATTTTGAGGTACAAAGGATTGGAGACTAACTTATTGTTAGTATAAACTTGCCAGTCCCATTTCTTTGTACATGATATCCTAAGGATGAAGCTGCATTCATAGGTTTTAAGATATGGCCAACCAGGCGCTAATTTTCATGATAGTGATTTGACATCAAACAGAAAGTCAAGAGCATACCATTTATCATTTCAAAAGATAAAAAAATTATATAAAAATATAATAATTTAATCACAGTTGCCTGGTACTTAAAGTACTCATTGAAATCTGTTTCAATTACATTTGTGATAAATAGATCTGTGAATAAATACATTTCAGATATTATTTGCTCGTCAAAGATGAGCTCTTATTTTTGTTGACTTCATCTTAAAACTGGAATTCATATTGTCATACCTTGTGTTCTTTTGCCATTACTGTGTACATGAATCTCATTTCTAATTAAAGTAAAAAAATGAGTACAGTGTTGAATGTTGATTTTCTATTCATACAAAAAACTAACGTGTCATAAAAATTGGTAATTTTAAAACGAGCTCGCGCTTTACTAAATCATCCAGAGGGAACGCCGGTCATTGGCGGGTATAAAAATGCGCAGTTGAGCCTGTGAAAGCTCTCATAAAACCTGATAGGTAGGCAGAATCTTGACTGCAGTGCACGTATGTACTGTTGGGTTGCCTACCCTGTCTCGCAGGCGCCCAGCTATCGTTATATGCCGAATGAATCACGTCCCTGTTTGTACTACGATTGTAGCCGACAGTGCCCGAGTCAGCTGAAACTGAACCGTCTATAGACGAATTCATTACTTCCTCCAATGGAGCACAGGAGGAGCACGCTGGTAGCTGAGCGTGTTAGAGCGCGATCGTTGGCAGACCGTGCGGGTGGTCGGTAGTTCGAATCCCATCCCCGGTCATTTTTCCCTGCTCTGCTGGCCAAGTGTCTTCGGGCGTCGGTCACAGCTTGGATCAAGATGCCGCTGAAAGTAGTACTCTGTATTGTTCCGTCGTGGCCAAGTCGGTAGCGTCCGGGCCCGGTATGAACCTGGTCGCTGGTTCGGATCTCGGCCGGGTGATAATTTTCGCGCTCCGCTGGCCATGACTTTACAGCCGCGCGACACCTGATGTGATGGGATGGGCCGGTACGCAAACAGTCGCTGGTTCGAATCTAGTCGACGGAACTCTTTTTCCCCTCTGCCAGCCATATGTGTAAGGGTGTGAGCAATAGCGGAGATAAGCTCCACCTCTACAAAAGTCTCATCATTGGCTCAGTTGGTAGAGCGCGAGCCCGGGACGCGGATGGTCGTGGGTTCGAATACTGATCGAAGTTCACTTTTTCCCATTTAGTAGTTTGCGGCGCGGGGACTAAGGGTGATGACAAAAGACCAGCCGACATGGGAAGGTGGACTTGACCGCCTACTCAGCAGCCCCCGCCCCCCTTGCCAAAAAAAAAAATCAAAAAGTTCGCCCGGGCCAGGACTCGACCCCAGGGCCGACGGTGTCTTGTGCACCACGCCCCAGCGTGCTCGCCACTCGGCTGTCGGCTCCACTGGAGAGCAGTGAGTTCGGGATTCGGTCCTGTTTTACGAGTCTTGTTCTCCTGGATTGCACGCGTCCACGGCGGGTCAAGTCCACCTCCTCGACGCGCTGAAGCCCGGGTCGACTCCTGGCCAGAAACAAGGAAAATAGCCACTAAAAGAGCCCCATAATCGCGAGGAGGTTAGGTTAGGCTAGCAGAGAGTACATTTATTTGCCTTTTTGCAAGGATTTCGACCCGGGCTGCAGCGCGTCGAGGAGGTGGACTTGACCCGACCCGGACTCGTGCAATGCGGCAAATCAAGACCATTAAAGCAGGACCGAGTTCTGACCGTTCCGTCCACAGGAGCAGGCGACAGCTGAGTGGCGAGCCCGCTGGGGTGTGGTCCGGAAACCGTCGGTCCAGGGATCGAATCCCGGCCGCGAAACTTTTTTTTCCGCTTTGTTAGCCATGGCTGCGGGAGTCAGCGACAGTCGAGATGCGCATGTCGCCGGTAGCGAACCAACAGAGCGGAAAAAAAGTTCCGCGGCCGGGATTCGATCCCTGGACCGACGGTTTCCGGACCACACCCCAGCGGGCTCGCCACTCAGCTGTCGCCTGCTCCTGTGGACGGAACGTTCAGAACTCGGTCCTGCTTTAATGGTCTTGATTTGCCGCATTGCACGAGTCCGGGTCGGGTCAAGTCCACCTCCTCGACGCGCTGCAGCCCGGGTCGAAATCCTTGCAAAAAGGCAAATAAATGTACTCTCTGCTAGCCTAACCTAACCTCCTCGCGATTATGGGGCTCTTTTAGTGGCTATTTTCCTTGTTTCTGGCCAGGAGTCGACCCGGGCTTCAGCGCGTCGAGGAGGTGGACTTGACCCGCCGTGGACGCGTGCAATCCAGGAGAACAAGACTCGTAAAACAGGACCGAATCCCGAACTCACTGCTCTCCCGTGGAGCCGACAGCCGAGTGGCGAGCACGCTGGGGCGTGGTGCACAAGACACCGTCGGCCCTGGGGTCGAGTCCTGGCCCGGGCGAACTTTTTGATTTTTTTTTTGGCAAGGGCGGCGGGGGCTGCTGAGTAGGCGGTCAAGTCCACCTTCCCATGTCGGCTGGTCTTTTGTCATAACCCTTAGTCCCCGCGCCGCAAACTACTAAATGGGAAAAAGTGAACTTCGATCAGTATTCGAACCCACGACCATCCGCGTCCCGGGCTCGCGCTCTACCAACTGAGCCAATGATGAGACTTTTGTAGAGGTGGAGCTTATCTCCGCTATTGCTCACACCCTGACACATATGGCTGGCAGAGGGGAAAAAGAGTTCCTTCGACTAGATTCGAACCAGCGACTGTTTGCGTACCGGCCCATCACATCA
>NW_026267342.1:380994-386000 GCF_000697945.3 Frankliniella occidentalis | reverse complement strand
CAGAAGATTAAAAAAATTACCCTGTCTAGGCGTTGTTCCAGCTGTTCAATGCTTTGTTCTTGTTCTTCCAGCGAGGCTCTAGACAAAATAGAAAAAATGTGAGTTAAGATTCAAACTACTTTTTCACACAAATCTCAAGGTTGAGACAAAGGCTGGTATCTTTGTACTGCATTAAATGGGAACATTGATAGAGAATAAACTATTACTTGAGTGAAACATCAGTATTTCAAACACAAGACAAAGTGATGAGATGATCCTACATTCAGTACATTTTAAGTAAGAGTGTTGAAGGCACTCAACAACAGACCATTCTTATTTTTACTACTGAATTTCGACTGACATTAATAGTTTGATAGGACATTTCAAGTAAACAATAGTATAGGTTATTGTCATCTTCTATCAAATTACCTAAACTTCGGTGAGTCACGAAGACATTCTTCAAACTCTATAATTGGCGTCATATTGCCACACATACAGAGACGAAAAGTCAATCCACAAGGTAAGAACGATACAACATTAAGGACTAAAATACGATCGAGTAAAAGTCGGCCACAGACAACACTTCGACACCGAAGTACATAATAATAATAAAAACTTAAGAGGGGTGGGTCAGGGACGAGGTGGAGGGGTGAAGGGGGTGATGTTAGCAGAACGCATCATTCGGCTGTCGGGAGAAAAGCCGAAGTGAGTCCGAAGCAGGCAGACGAAGTCACGCCGGAAACGAGGCAGCGAGAACGATGGCGGGCCATTTAAATTGGCGCTATTTTTATTTATTTAATGCGGCTCATGTCAGCAGAGCAGATGACCGGGACCCCTCCGATGTGAGTATAGTTCCTCTAAAGATATTCGTGAGATGGATCGTTCACTTAAAAGAAGTCTCATTTACTAAACCGTCATGACGAAAAGAGGGGCGGTGGTGGGGAAGGACCAATTTTCAAGAATCCGTGCGTGGTTGCAAAAGTTCGAACCGACGTTGCTGTTCTGGATTTTTGGAACGGCAAGCCGGTCCGTCGTGTCCCTTTAATCTCCTCCTTAGTTCCCTTCCTGAACGGCCTCGCCTCGCTCCGCCCCGCCCCGCCTCACCACCCCACCCCACCCCAGCCCGGTTTGGGGCTTAAGCGTGGCGGCGGCGGCGTGGCGGAGCGTGGCGCACCGGGCCGCCTCGCCTCGCATCGCCAGGGCATCATCGACGGCGCACCACACCGCCGCCCGGGCCCCGCCGCGCCAGCCGCACCAGCCGCACCGCGCCGTACAGCCGCGCCAGCCGCGCCGGCACCTGTGGAGTGTGTGGAGCAATACGACATTTCGCCGACACCACCCCGGACCTCGGAGGCCCCCAGCCGCCAGCCGAGCGGCCAGGATGGCGACGGACGTCCCCGACGAGCGCCGCCCCCGGCGCCACCCCCACTGACAACGGGCTGCTCTGCAACACTGCCAGGTAAGCCGCGGAGGCCGCTCCCGCCACAGCACCAGGACGACGGGCGCATAGCAGCACATAGTATGACGATAGGCCCAACTGGCGGCGACACCTCTTCCTAAATCGTGGGAGTGGTGAAGTCCGGAGGTGCGGTTGAAAGGGACATGCGCGGGACGGTTGTGTCCCGAAGGGGCACTGCCACCGGCACCGGCGGAGCTGTGTGAGATGGTGTATTGGAGTAGAGCACACCACCACATGTACCTAGCCGACCAGGTTTCGAGACGCATACACTAGAGAGGCTGTGCCATTTCACTGGTGAAAAGAGAAAAGGGCGTACGTCCAATATGCGAAGTCCGCGGACTTACGCCCTTTTCACTTTTCACCAGAGATTTCGGCAGTGCCGCACGCAGTGGAATGACTAAAAGAGTTTGTGTGAGCCTCCTCTCTGCGTGGTCGTTCAGACGGGTGCCTCGTAAGTAAGTATGGCACAGTGTGTGAGGGGGGGGGGGAGAACAATAGACAAACACATCTGCCGAGCCACGCCGCCGCTACACCGGGCGTAACGCCGGGCGCAGTTTCGAGTCCGTGACAGTCCACTGCGGTTTATGGACCCACGAGGAGATAACCGGCCCCCCATGTCACTCGGTTACGAGCGGTTATGCGTCCTATAGGGCCGCCACCAGAGCACGCCGACGCCGACCCTGCCGCTGAGCAACGAGGACGACGAGGAGGAGGAGGAGGCGATAGATTTCACATGGATGTTTCTGGAGTTTGAGACCGTCTGCTCGCGGCCCCGTGGGTGCAGCGCGGTATTGTCCCGGCCCGGCTGGGCGTGGGCGGCCGCGGGAAGAAGAGAAACAAAATTAACGATGAAGAGAGAGAGAGAGAGATTGAGGAGAGAAAAAAGCCGCTATGTCGATGGTAGATCGATCGGATCGGTCGGTAGGATGGGCCTCTCCAATGTAGAGCCGGCACCGGCTGGGCTGGCGATGCAAGTCCTCGCATCCAGCAAAGAAAGAAAGATAGAGCAGGGGGGGGAGAGAGAGAGAGAAAAAGGGGAGGGGGGGGGGGGGGGGGGAGAGGAGAAAGTGTGCTGGAGAAAAGAAAAAAATAACTGTAACTGCCCACTAGTTCAATGGCAATTGCGTTTGTTTGGTCTGCGTGGTCGTGCTGGGAACATTGTTGCATGCATGCAATGCGGTTCCCCGAAGGTCCCGAAGGACCCGGACGACCCGGAGGACCTATCGCGTGGCCACACCACGCCGCGCCTCGCCTCGTCTCGCCGCGCAATACCTGTGGCTCCGCGGGCTCCGCTGGGCTGGCCCAGAGGAGTCCTAGCCACCCGGGGGACTGACGCAACACTTGCGCGACGACCGAGCAATTTAGTTATAAAGGTGCCTTTGTATGGGAACCTCTTCTATCTCATTCAAAGTGTGCGTGATTAAAAAGTAGTAAGAAAACCCGTTTTCGTTTTTGCTACGATGAAAAATTTAAACGTGTGTCTCGCCCGCATATCGTATGTTCCGCATGCACGCGACGGGCTTCTATAGGGTGACCAGAGAGGGCCGGGCGGCGGGCAGGATCGAGTAGCGTGGGAGACAGGTCAGGGTACCAGGAGGGGGGGGGGGGCTGCGGTCAACCTCGCTGTCACTGTCTCTCGCGCGAGCGCCCGCCAACCACCTCTCGCTCTCTCTCATGAACCGCCAGGCTGCAGAGAGCTGCAGTGCTGCTGCTGGGCAGGCAGGACATTGCTGTCACGTTGTCACGTGGGTGGGTGGGAGAGGAAGGGGACCACGGGGCGGGGGGCGTCTCGAATTTCTATTGCACGAGCTTTTGCACTGCGACGCCCGGGTGGCGGCTGCTGCATGCTGCAGCAGCAGCGGCGCGCTCGCTGGCGCAGATTCCGACACTCGCGCCGGTGTATTTCTTTTTTAAAGTGGACCGAATTACTTATTTTCTGGTCCCAAGCGTCCATAGGAGAGGCAGCCCGCGCGTGTCCGTTCGTAGCGGGGCCCAGTGTAATTGCGCTCTGTCGAGCTCTCGATGACCGGTTATTACAGCCGCCTCCGCCGAGCTACGGCCGTGGCCGTGCTGCAGTCGGGGGCCGCCGTTCGACTCGCTGCAATCCCCAACTTAGTGCGTCATTTTCTGTGCGCGACGGACCTTGGCGCCTCTGTTTTGCGTACGCCAAACGCCAACTCATCTTGCCCCCTTTTTTTGGAGGAGCGGAGAGGAGCCGCCGCAGACTGCGCCTTCCTGGCATGCTGTACCGGATGCGGCCGTGTAGGTGGGTTGCCTACCCGGCGGGCGCTTTCCGGATCTCCGGAAGCCGTCGTCGGTGACATGTCGTCGTTGACGCCGGCGGGGTGACTCGTTTGCACACCACACACGAAGCAGCCACATCCGACACAATAAAGTACAGCTTCGAAAACGCGAAAGCAAGAGGGACCCGACTAGGGCTGTGAGGTGAAAATAACAAGATCCATCATGTTGTCAGCAGCAGAAGGACAGCCCGCCCGGGGCCAGACTCAGTAAGGCGCAGAGCCCCCGTCAGCGGCCGCGTGTCGCGCCCTCTCCGCACTGTACGCACGTAACTCCTGTCTTGGGCGGTCCTGGGCTGCATTCTCCAGAAGAATGCCGTGGAGTGGGCGTCCCAACCCGTCGTCGTGGTCGTCGTCGTGACGCCGTCCCGAGGGGCATACCTCTGCCCTGCCCGACGACGCGACGCCCACACACACCTTTAATTCCTCGTCCCGAGGTGTCCGGCCCGTCACTTCGCCCGCCGGGTCCAGTTATTAGCCGTGGCCGGTCTGGCAATTACCATGTTGTTGTTCTGCTCAAGGACGGACGGCACGGCACGGCCCGCGGCCGGCGACGAGGAGTGCACCGCGACGGGTGCGTGGCGCATTCCCTGGAGTGAGCAGAGTTTGTTCAGAGTGGCGGGGTGCGGCCCGGGTGTGCCGCACAGAGGCGCTGCTGTGGTGGGAGTTTCCTGGAGAGTAGGCAGCAGAGTCCTGGAGGAAGTCCGACCAAAGGGCTGCTGGAGCAGACAGAGCGGAGGGCCGCCGAGTCCGCGCGTCCCACCGCCGCCGCCAGGACCTCCGCTCGCCGCTCGTCATGGGATAGTCGTCAATTGAGGAAATGGAGGGGCCACTCCAGCGGCAGCAGGCCGACCAGGCCGACAGGCTCGCCGCGACGGGCAGGCGCAGCGTTAGAGAGGCGGCCCCCGGGGCCCCACCCGGCCGGCACGGCGACGGCGGTGGCTGGACCGGGGGCACCGGGGGCCGGGCCGTGGGTCCTGGCGGGAGGGGACTTGGGGCCTTGTCCCCGGGCGACACATCTCTACATCGGTGCCGTGGGTGCATATCGCCCGAAGAAGCATTGATCGTCGACCGCGCTGCGAGCGGCCGTGCTGGGCCGGGCGGAGGGCGGCCGATGTGCAGCGTAACGAAACGGAACGGGGCGGAACTGGGGCGGATTAGCATAGTGACGCGTCACGTCGGTAAACACATGCGGCCCACGGCGGCGACCTGGGCAGAGGAGGGCCTGGTGGCCAGCTGAGTGGGGCGTTGGGCGTTGGTGGGGCGGG
>NW_026267342.1:371729-380282 GCF_000697945.3 Frankliniella occidentalis | reverse complement strand
GCTGCGGTGGGGGTGGTGCAGTGAGACGGGGGCGGGGCGGGGTTCACAAGGATGGATGGAAGGAGTTCGTCAGGCCCCTCCACTATTTTTAGACTCAAGCGCGGTCTTTCTGCGGCGGTTTTGCCGCGCGCGCCGTGTGTGTTTGCCGGCCGCTGTCCACCACCGCAAGTCGTGTCCAGTACCTCGGTGACCGCCGCCCCGCCCGTCACGCCGCGCCCGTTAGTGCAACCGCCCGGTGGACAGACGGCCTGACGGACAGGCGGAGGACAGCAGGCGCGTGCCGCCCGGAGGAGAGCGAGGCAGAGCCAAGGTTCAGGACAGCTCCGCGCGACCAGGCCTTCCCTGGTCCCTTTGTCCAAACTGACGGCGCAACAGGTGAGGTGCAGACGCTGGGGGTGGGTGGGCGGGTGGGTGCGATGCGGAAACACGCCGCGCGCGCCAAAACTGATACTTTTTGAAACACAGATAGCCAGAAAAATCCTACCTCTTTTTCTGGTGCACTAAAGCCATAATAATTTACTATTTTTAACGAATTTTGCGTAACCAAGCAAGTTTTGCTTCGTTTGGTCGCACTTGGCATCATTGTATTATGTTTAGTGTATCAACGTTAGTGAGTCAAGGGCCTTTCTTTGTGGGCCAGCCCAGAGGCCCATAGGCGGCCCCGCCCCCCACGACGGAGATCGCTGCGTGGACCCAGTGAGCCAATCTAAATGAGAGGCTGGCCAGGTTCAGAGCGCGGTGTGGAAACTCGTGGTCCTGGTCAGGCGGCGAGCAGGGCCGCAAAGGCGATGGGCTGATCAGGGCCTGATCGACTGGGTCGGCTCGCGCTGGGTCCCCCGCTGTTCGGGCGAGCTGGAGGGCGAGGAGGTGAAAGGAGAGGAGGAGGAAGCAGAGGAGGGGACTGAGATGAAGAGATCAAGCGCTGACAAACAGCCGGCGCACCGGTCCACGACCAGGAGCAGGCCACCCATGTCTTGACGGACGGGCCGGACTCCCGATGACCGTGAAACATGCGTTGGTTCAATTTCCGTAGGGGAGCTAGGGGAGGCGGGTGGGGGGTGGGTGACCCGATGTAAGGGACCAGCCAGCTAGCACGTCCATTGTTTACTGTTAGGCGGGAACCTGCCAAGTTCAACCTCTGCAAGCTCGCATAGCGCCTGGTGGGTAGGCAACATCCCGCCTGCAGTGCATGCGTGTACGGCGGGGTGGCCTACCCCGAGTCTCGCAGGCGCTGAGCTCCCGTGATTTGCCGAACAAATCTAAGCAAAACCCACACACGCCAGTGCCCACCCTGTGATTTGGCGAGAAGGGGAGAGGGAATTTGCCTTCTAGTAGAGACAGTCTTTAGAACAAAAACGGATTAACTTTCAAGGCGATCTCTCCTTAATAAGCCTCCGACTTGTTTCTGTTTTCAGGACGCCCCGCTCCAAGACGGCCCGCCGCGGGCAGGCGGCCCCCGGCAGCCCCAGCAGCAGCAGCAGCCCCAGCGGCTCCCGCCCGTCCAAGAGAGCCGCGAGGAAGGAGCGCGCGCGCGACTGGCTGGCCCGGCTGACGCTGCGCACCCGCTGGACGCTGCACGGCTGGGCGATCGCGGTGCGCGCCTGGTCCCGCCGGCTGCTGGGGCGACGCCGGCGCTGGTCCCGTCGCTGACGACCACCACGAGGACGACGACGGCGGTCACCACGGCCGTGACCACGGGCGGGCACGCGGAGCGCGGGGGCGGGGTGCGCGACGTGTCGAGGCGCGCGTCGCGGAGGCTGCGCCAGCTGGCGCGGCGCGTGGCGCGGCCCGACCACCCGCACGGGCGGCGGCTCACGAGGCGCGTCGCGGACCATGTGGTGCGGGTGACGCAGCCCGCGCGCAGGAGGGCCACCCTCTGGACGCGGCCCGCGCGCTACCGGGTGCGCGAGTGGACGCGCCCGCTGCGCCACTGGGCGCGCCGCGTGCGCGCGTCCGTGCGCGCCAGGCGCCGCGGCTGCGCCGACCAGGACGCCGACGAGGAGGTGGCGGCGGCGGAGGCCGCGGCCACGCCCACGACCGCGGTCGAGCGGAAGAACAACGTCGTCGTCGTCACGGTCGCTCCGGACGCCGGCCTCGGGCCAGGTCAGCGGGCCGAGTCGTGATGTCAGCGGGGAGGCCCTAATCAACTGCTTGACCCAGGCAGTGCCCCGGGCCTCATCGCAGCGCTTGAGCCGCCAAAGTGATAACGGCAGAGGCGCGCCGCGACCGGCGGTGCGCGGCTGTTGTGGTCGCGACCGGCAACGCCTGCGCCTCCTCCCCCGCGCACCTCGCTAGCGGACCGACGACATGGCGAAGAAGGGCGTCGACGACAGGCTGGAGGAGGGCCCCGCCCCGGGCCCCGGCGGCGCCACCAGGCCGCCGAGCCTCGCGTCCTTCAAGATATTCCTCTTCTTCTTCTTCGCCGGTGAGTCATGCATGGGCTGCTGCTGGGTGACCTCACAGCCGCCTCACAAATAAATGCACTGCTCGTCCGTGAGGATGGCTGATGGCTCTGCCCAATGTCAGAGAAACTCGGGCGAGAACTGCGGTATTTTCACACTGTTTTTCATCATCACAAAAATAGAGTTGAGTTGAGTTGAGCAGAGTGTCAAATTATTGAAAACAAAGTTGAGTCTGAATTAGTGGTCTAACCAACTGGTATAACAAATCCGTAACAAGTACCCACTGTAGTACTGCCGATGATAAATTGTGGGCCGGGAGGAGGAGGAGGAGGGGGAGGACTTGCAGCAGACGTGTATGTGGTGTATGTATGCATTGCTGCTGCTGTCCCAGTTTGGGGAAAGAAAAGAAATCCCAGTAATGGCGGGAACTCTCCGGAACTAGGCACTGCCCAGCACTGCCTTGCTCTCTCCATGCCCGTCTTGGTTTCGCGCGCCTCGCTCCAAGTTCTGCAGCCTCCGCCACTCGCTTCACTCCACCCGCCGCCCCTCCTACACTTTCTGTTATACCGGCAAGTTGTGCCGGCGGCTGGTCAGCGGACACCATGGGCTGTGGCCGCGCGCGCATCCGAGCACGACGAGTCCAGGCCACCGGCGAGCACGCATGCCTGCATGTAGGAACAAAGTGTCTTGCTTTTAGCAAAATGATTCACAAATCGCTCAGATGTATAAGAATAGAGGCGTCAGAAGGACCGGCGGTGGCGTCGTGTAATCTTTTTGGCACGGTGCTTGGCAGACCACAGACCTCCTTGAGGAGGCCCGCGGGCGTGGCGCGGGGTCAGGCCAGGCCAGGCCAGGCCCCACATGAAGGGCTGCCGACCTACTGCCGCCGGTTCCATGTGTGGGAGTGGCTGCGTGTTTGATTGACGGGAATAGAACCAGACGAGGCGAGAACACTTTTCCCGGAACGGCCGCGGCGTCCGTCCAGGCGGCTGGTGCGGGAGGCCGCTGCAGGGGGTTCCAGTTAGCGAGGAACGCGAGCGTGCAGGCGCGCGTCTGCACGCACAACATGACGCCCGTTTGTGACATTTTATAACTAGTCAGTGAACTAGCGGGACACGTAGCTATCGCGAATCAAAAGCAGGAAAAATAGAGGAGTACGTACAGTATCAAGAAAAATTGTGTACCAGGGTGGCTCATGCCCTCATTCGTAGTACTCGGACGCGTGTGGGCGGGTTTGCTTATTATCGTCTCAGCGACTAACAGCCCGAGCGAGTAGGCAACTCGCCCGCACGAGTGCATGCGGTACAGTATAATTAACTACAAAAGTGAGCGGGGCGAATCAGCCATCAAGTATGCGGAAACGGCGGGAAATGGGGCTTCTGTTTCTGGAACCTTATCTAGACACGCCTTTGTATTGCCTTTCTTATTGAAACCATGTCCCTTCCCGGTCTCCTTCAGGCATTGGCGCGCTGGTGCCGTTCCTGCCGCTGCACATGCGCGCCGCGGGGCTGACCGCCCGTGAGGCCCGCGTCGTGTCGTCCGCCGCGCCGCTCGTCGGCCTGCTCGGGCCGCTGGTGGCCGCCGCGCTGCTGCAGAGGCGCCGCCGCCGTCCCGACGACAAGAAGGCCGAGAAGAAGAAGGACAGGAAGCAGAAGAAAAAGAAGGATGAGGAAGAAGAGGACGCGGCGCCGCTGCAGCCCGCCGATGAAGAGGCAACGCCGGTCACCGAGGACGCCGAGGCCGCCGACGAGGGCAAGAAGCTGAGGTCACTGCTCGTGTTCACCGTCCTGGGCGCCGCCGTCTGCTACAGCGCGCTGCTCCTGCTCCCGACCGTCACCTGGTTCCCGGTAAGGTGAAGGCACAGGGTACGGTGGAACTTGGTTTAGGTTCAATGCCAGTACCCGGTTAACCGACTCTCTGCTTCCCCGCAGGCGAGGAGGCCGTCGGTCAGCTTCAGCTGCAACGGGAGCGGCGCGGCAGTGCTGCAGGAGCGGTGCATGGAGCCCGCCTGCTACCGCTGGCCAGAGCAACAGGTAGGTAGGGGAGTGTATACCGGAGCCGGACCGGCCAGCTAGGCAAACGCCAACAAAAAAGCAGCAGCCGCTGGCCCGCCGGCTCTGGTCCGAGCGCCGTTAGAAGCGGCCCTGCCCTGCTGCCCTGCCCTTCACTACGCCGCCTTGGTGTTTGCTTTTACGGCAGGTTGGCCCGCTATTCCTGACCCACTGCGAGTACGAGTGCCCGGACGAGGGCGCGGCGGGCGCGGGGCGCCACCGGACGCGCCACGGGGACGGCGTGAGGTCCGGCGGTGGCGGCGGCGGCCAGGACGTCGCCCTCCCGGACTACACCGTCGTGCCGACGCCGGCCAGGCCCGCCGAGCCGCCGCACATCTGCGTGCCGGACGGCGGCGGCCCGGGCGTCCGGCTGTGCCACGTGTTCACGGGCAGCGGCTCCGGCATCATCGTCAACGCCTCCCTGCAGCAGGCCACCAACCCGGACGCGGACCAGTCGCAGTGGTGCCACTACCCCATCGGTGAGCTCATGTCGCGTCGCGTGACCTCGTCATGGCGCTCGCGGCGCGCCTGGAATGGCGCCCATGATGAGCATCACGCACGGCGCATCAAGCACCCGTGGCTTTTATTGCGCCGCTCGGCCCGGGCCGGTCCGTGAAGCACTTAACTAACTAACCGACTCCTTTACCTCCCCGTCAGCCGAGGCCTTCGCCTGCTCGCTGCCCTACCCGCTGACGGCGGGCTGCCGCGTGCTGTGCGACATCGAGCACCCCTACACGGCGGAGGGCTCGGTACTGGCGCAGAGCCAGTGCCAGGTGCTCATGGGCGACCCGGCGCTCACCTTCTGGAGCTACCTGGGCGTGCGCTGCCTGGCCGACGCCTTCCCGACGGCCGCCCTGGTGCTGGTGGACACGGCCCTGGTGGTGGCGACGCGCGCCCGCCCCGGCCACCAGAAGCCGGACCTCGGGCGGCAGATGGCCGTGGGGCTGCTGGGCACGGCGTTGGCGGCCCCACTGGCCGGCTACCTCAGCCCGTACCCGACGGCGGACGCGCCGAGCCTGGGCTGGCCGCCGTACGGCGTGCCCATCCTGGCCTTCACCGCCTGCATGATCCTCGCGGCCTTGGTGCTCGTTTGCTCTCCGTAAGTGTTGCATTCATCACCCTTCTTCTACCGGCGATCTATACTATGCACCTCACTGAACTTCCTGCCCTCTGCAGGTCCATGCCGGTGGGCGCCGGGTCGTCGTGGTGGTCGTCGGCGCGGCCCGCCTCCAAGACGCCGACGCGCTCGGGCTGCGAGGCGGCCGCGCTGTTCCTCGTGCTGGCGCTGCTCGGCGCCTTCTGCTCGGCCATCGACTCGTACCTGCCCTGGCACGTGAGCGGCCTGCAGCACGTGGACGGCGCCGTGGACGTGGGGCTGGGCGCGTGGGGCGCCACCCCGGAGCTGCTGCTCGGCCTCAACGTGCTGGTGGGCGTGCTGCCCGCCGTGCCGCTCATGTGGCGCGGCGAGGGGCTCATCCGCTACTGCGGCTCCTCCAACCTCCTCATCACCGCCTTCACCTTCTACATCATCCGATACGCGGGTGAGTTACGTACGGTGTGGGCCTCTGAGGCCGTCGTTGTGAAAGTGACCCCTAACCCTCTGGTCTCTCTCTCCGCAGGACTGTCGCTCATGTGGAGCCCGTGGTGGATCCTGCTGCTGGAGGCCACCGAGGTGTTCACGCTGAGCATCATGTGGGTGACGGCGGTGCTGTACTTCGCGGCGCTGCTGCCGCGGCGGCTGCTGGCCGCGGGCCAGGCGCTGTGCGTGGCGGCGCACTTCGGCGTGGGCCGGTCGCTGGGCGCGCTGCTGGGCGGGCTGCTGGCGCGCGACGCTCTGCCGCCCGACGACGAGCAGGACACGGCGCCGCCCGACGACCCGGAGCTGCAGCAGCTGCGGCCGCTGTACGCGGCGGGCGCCGGGGCGGCCGCCATCGTGGCCGTGCTCTACTTCGTGCTGTACCACTGCTGCCTGCGCCCGGGCGCCTCCGGCGGTGGCAGCTCCAAGAAGAGGGCGAGGGCGCTGATCGCCGACCGCTCCGTGCTCGCCGGTACGCTTGTCCTCTGCTGCAGGATGCTGGGCGACCTGTGCCTCATCTGCTTGAAGTAGATCCGCTCGCCTGCACGCTTTGGGGTAAATCACTGTTCGGCTCCTCTCCATGGTGCGTGTCTCTGTTGACAGGGCAAAACGTGAACGGGTCGTACACCCCCCTGCGGGTCTACCACAACGGGCACGGGCGGCGCACGCCCCAGCCCGCCAGCGCCGACTGATCGTCCCCGACCGGGCGGCACTGCCGTGCCGAGTCCAAGCTGGCCGAGGCCAAGCTCGCTCTCTCTTTCTGCCCCTATAGCCGGGAGGAGCTCAAAGACGGCCGAACCAAGCGTTTCGGGAAATTACTTTCTTGGAGCACTGTTTATCGTTTTCCTGGCCGCGTCTTCTCGAGTCTTCAGATGTCAGTGGCTGAGAATCTAACCACGCTGCTTTTCTCACGCCTAACTTATATTCTTGTTCTAATACGACGAATTTGATTTGCGGTTGAGTCTAGGGTACATCGAAATGATGTGTGATGCTTGCGACAGTTCCCATCTCTCCGCAGAATTAAGAAAACAAGGCAAGACAACGTACGTATCGTTGGGCATCTTATTAGTCTTTTATCCAGGAGCTAGTATTGCTCATCTGTTTCTTAGTTATTTTCTATACGTCGGCACTGTGTGTGCATGACTAAAACCGCTTGAAGTCTGCAAATAGTTTTCTATTAGGGTGTGTTTTTAAAAATGTTAACTTAAGGTATGGTACAAAGTTTTTTCTACTACTTTAATATGATTCACTAAAATGTAAATGGACGTAGCCACGAACTAGTCATGCCGCTTCCTTTCGTACAACTAATTTGTCCTTCTGCTTACCGATGTGTTCACGAAAGCAAGAAAGACTGCTTACTTTTGATAAGTCTATAAAATGCCTTAAAATAAGTTGTAAGTAAGTTTTAAAAAAATGCCATCAAAGACCTAAGCCTGTCTAAAAGGGAAAAATAAAACAAACAATGAAAAACAGCCACTCTCACCTCCTACTCTAAACGAATTTATCTTCAGTTTCTTCCAACGGTCTCGTGTTCGAGCCGTTTGTGAACGTGTCCCTGAGCGTCGAGCGAGCCGTGAACTCTGAACCTGTAGACGCACGTGAAGTCCGGATGGCCATGGTTGCTGGTTATCGCGAGAGCCACGTACCGGAAACTCCGGTTGAGCTTGACCTGGACGGGGGGAGAAAATTAAAATGTGCACACTTTTCGGTGGAGAGACAGGGAGAGAGGTACTGAGCTGAGCTGTGGTGCGCTCTCTCACCGGCAAGTTGAAGGTCTGCAGCGGGGCGCTGCCGACCTCGTACACGAAACGCCCCACCTCGACGGCGTGCTCGTCCAGGACGGGGCCGGGAAGCGCCTGCAAACAAAACCGCGCGGCCGCGGCCGCCGTCACCATTTTCACTTCCGACAGAGCTAGGCCGGGGGCTACTACTTTCTTATCGGACAGGGAATCGTGTGCTGTTGACCCCGCCCGGGGCACCGCTACAATGTGTGCAGCTGCTCCGGACGGGCAGCGGGCTGGGCACGCCCGAAGGGCAGGCCGATCCAGCCGCGGGGACGCGGGGATACGCCCGGCGCGACGCGCGGAGTATATCGCCCGCCCGCGGCTGCGCATGGAGTAGTGACGGACGAACGGACGGACGGACGGACGGACAGATGGACAGACGGAAAGACAGACTGATACTACGAGACAGACAGACGGATACTATCTCTCCTCTCTGCTTCCGAGCTGAACGCCTGCCGATCGGAGGATAGGCCACCCGCCCAACTCAGATGCACTTCACACCAAGAATTTGCCTAATCAACAGGCGTCTGCTGGCCGCAGAACACATCTTGAGTCTTCCTTTATTCAGTACAATTTTCTCGTGATCAGAAACCCTTCCATAGAAAAGCACTCACAGAAATTCTGCATGCAAAAATTTACATGTTGCACTATTTTCATTTATACACTTTCCCTTTCCAACCATTTTGTCAATTACAACACATAAAGAAGTCCTGGCTATAACTCACACATTGGGGTGGGGG
>NW_026267342.1:367766-368562 GCF_000697945.3 Frankliniella occidentalis | reverse complement strand
GGCGGGGTGGGGCCTGGGGCGGGGCTGGGCGGGGCTGGGCGGGGCACGGCGGGCCATCAATAGGAGTGCCAGCGCGACTCATAAAAGCAGCGGCTCGCCTCCGTCAGTGTTCGCACCGGGGCTGTCATTACGAGCACCCATTACCTGCTCGACACAAATGTGAGGGCGTAATGGTCGGATTTACTATTCTCATTGCGGGCGGCGGCCAGGCGGCGCGCGGAGGGCTAGAAAACTGCGAGAAAGGTAGAAAGTCTTCCGGAGTTTGCTAGAGCGAGGGGGGGAGGGGGTGCACTCGGGAGATGCTGCGTCGCTCTGTGCCGCTCATTGGTAGATGGTGGATGGTGGTGGAAAAAAACTCACCGCGGTGCCGTCCAGCGCGGCGCCGAGGTCCCCGACGTGCTTGTAGACGAGGCGCAGGCTGCAGTACACGCCGGCCACCCCTGCGGGAGCGAGAGCACACAAGGTGTTCGTTTGGCGCCGGTCCCGGGGGACGTGTCGACGACGTGTCCGCCGCCCCGCGCCGGAATGGCGCGAGGGGCGAGGAGGGCTCACCCAGGGACACGGCGAGGCTGCTGACCAGGGCCAGGGTGAGCAGGAACCGGCCCAGAGGGAGGCTGACGGGCGGCGGCCGCGGGGAGGAGGAGGTGCCGGGGGCCGCGGCGCCCTCCGCGCCCCCACCTCCGCCATGGTGCTGCCGGCCCGGGTCGGCGCAGGGCCCTGTCGGCAAAGTCGACCCCTAAAGTCTGGCGATGGCCAAGAGGAGAGGGCACCACGGCGGGGCGGGGCGGGGCGGGCG
>NW_026267342.1:354887-367549 GCF_000697945.3 Frankliniella occidentalis | reverse complement strand
CCCCCCCTCCTGTCCACTCGAAATGGGAAGGGACAGTTCTCTGAACCCAGCTTACAGACATCTGTCTCAGGCTACAGACCAAGTGAGCCATTTGTAACCAAACTAGGTAGGTACACAAGTTGTATCTCATGTGGAATGTGCTGCACCAGGACGCGCGTCCAACCTACACTGTAAATCCGGGGTGTCCAGCAGGTAGGCGACAGAGTCGCCTGGCCCGCAAAACTAGGCGACTTATGTCGCCTATCTGCTGGACATCTTCTGTTCTTCCGGGCAATTGCATGGACACAGTTGGTAGAATGCCTATGGACTCATACAATGCAATTGCCCGGAAGAACAGAAGATGTCCAGCAGATAGGCGACATAAGTCGCCTAGTTTTGCGGGTCAGGCGACTTTGTCGCCTACCTGCTGGACACCCCGGATTTACAGTGTAGGTTCAAAAACATCGTCCCCTCTCCATTTAGAGTGCCCGCCTGCTCCATCGTGTTCGACGGCAGTCACTGCACTCACCTTGGGCGGACCGGAGGTTGTAGTAGCGACGGTAGTAACCTGCAGGGTGGGCGGGAAAAAAATACAAAGTTTGAAAGGAAGTTGCATGGCGAATGTGGCCCCTCCCCCCTCCCTTTTCCCATATTTCTTTTACAGTCAAGTGTCTGCGTGGGTATGGTAACACAGCGCGGGTGTGACTCAGCACAGGCCCAAGGAGGGCTCGCCGGGGTGGGGTCGTAGAGACAGGTGACAGGGGCTCCCCCTCCGCCTCCCACACGCCCACCCTTCTCTTTCGCACTACACTGCCCAGCCCGCGAAGGACTTAAGGGGCGGAGAGAGAGAGAGAGAGAGAGAGAAAGGGGGTGAGAGTGGGCGGCGGGAGGGAGTACGGAAGCGGGAGAGGAAGTTAATAATTTTCCGCCTGTCAGTGCGTTTGCCGCGTTCCGCTCCGCCCCTCGCCTCGCGGAGCTTGGCTACAATGTTGGCGCGGCCGGGGCCCGCGAGGCCGGCCGCCGGCCGCGTCCTGGGCGGGGGCGTTACGCACGTGCAGTGGGGCGGACGGGACTGACAGACGGACGGGATGGACTGACGGACGGACTGACACTCGGAGCCGCAAGACGGGCCGGTGGATAAAACTCACCTGCAGCGTCGGTGGGCGAGACGTGTCCCGCGGTGTCGCCGTTCATCCTTGCGTCCGGAGCGAGCGTCGCGGTGCAAAAGGTGCAAAAGCAGTGCTGGCGCCGGCTGGTCTGCGCGTCACGGCCTCCTGGGGCAAAGCGGGAGGGATGGGGGAGGGGAGTCGAGGGAGGAGAGGGTAGGGGAGAGAGAGGGCTTGTCATGGGGGGGACGCGTCCGACCCGAACATTGTTGCGACTTGGCGGCGGTGCCAAATTGGAGGTAATTTACCCACTGAACGCTCGGGCGCGCCCGAGGGGGAAATCACTTGGGTTCGTAGCGTACGGGCTATTTCGTGGTATTTCTCCTGCCATTTCGGTTATTTCTCCAGCCATTTCGGTTATTTCTCACCCATTTCGGATTATTTCAGGCTATTTCGCGGTATTTCGGAGTATTTCAGGGTTATTTCGCGACTATTTCACCGACTATATCGCGTCTATTTCGGGTCTATTTCGCTCTATTTCGCTTTTATTTCGCCTTTATTTCGGACTATTTCAGCCCTTGTGCTGGACGTGGAATGACGGGGCGTGACGGGGTTTGTTGTCAGCGCGTCTCACTGACTCAGCTTCTCATTTTCCTAGTTTCTCCGAACTTTGCTGCAATGCACGCCCTAATAAAATCACACCTTCTACAAATCGTTCATGATCACAGATAAACAGGGTGGTCCACAGGCCCCCCCTTTATTTTGCTTATTCTGTACCGGATGCAGGCTTGCGGCCGGGTTGCATACTCACTCGCACATGCAGGGCCATAAGAGGCCGCGGTGAGCGACGGTAGGCAGGCCCTCCCGCTCGCCTACCTGCAGTATAAGCAAAATAAACGGAGGGGTCTGTTGACCACGCTGTATATGCAACTTCATTTTTCTGAACATATGGGTTTGTTTCACTGAGCCAGAACTCTTTGTTTAAGACAGTCTCCATAAGATCATCTCCATTATTTCTCCAGGTTTTTGCCATTTTTACTTTTTGTCCTAGGTGGCACCTCGGCGGCACTCGGTAGAGGATGATGTCAAGTCCTTCCTTAGCCCGCCGGCTGGTACGCCAACGTAAAGGTGCTTCCCACATCCACTTCTAAGAAGACCAACACGGTGAAATGGGGTAATGTGAAAGAACGGTGAGAGCATCAGACCATGTTTTCCAGTACGTTATCGACGTCGTTGTCTCATTTACCTTGTAATTTTTATTGCAGGCTTCAAGTTCCTTTAGCAGGAGTATTTTGAGGAACATAGTACAATATCCTTTAACATAGAGTCTTATGGGCACTACAACAAGTACAACGATCACCACAAACCGACCGCCCATTTGTTGTACTTTGGCTCTATATTTTCAAAAGTGAAGATGTTCAGCTGTCGATAATCAAGATACTATATCGGTGAGAAACGGGTAAATTAATTGCGGAACTAATCTTTTTATTTTCAAAGCCAAAACAATTTTTAACTTGAAAGAAATGATTGACGAATTGTGACGTGGTCTGACGCTGGCGTTCCTATAGTTATATAGTTGTCACAGCATGGGTACCGAAGGTCGTGGCTAGTAGCAGTATTTCTTGTCCTCGCCCCCTGTTTGTCCAGCGATTAAGTGCCGCTGTGAGCAGCACCCTCTCGAATGCAACCCAACCGCGGTTGTTTTTATTGAAGAGCGCCACGCGTGAGGTAGGGAGGGCCCCACCGCAGGGCTAGGGCTGTCCGTTCCGTCCTCCCACCCCTCGGGTCCTGGAGCGCTCGCTGCGCGGGCACGCGGCGCCGCCGCCGCCCCGCCCTCAGTTCGCGTGGAGGCGCCCCCCGGCGCGGACGAGACCAGCCGCGCAGCCCCCCCGCGCCGCCGCGCCGCCCAGCGAGCGTCGAGACGACGCGTCGTACCGTACACCACCCCGCCGGGAGGGAGGTTCGTGGCCGCGGCCAGGACCGCGCCGCGCGCGCATACTGGGCGGAGGAGGCCTCGACAGGCGTCGCGTCGTTGCGCTGCGGGTGCGGAGCCGAGCCGGGGCGGCACACGGACCTGCGCGCCATGCTCGTCCTCGTGCTCATGTTCTTGTTCCTCGTCACCCTGCTGGGGTCGTACCTGGACTCCTGCTGCTGAGGGCCCCGCTCGCAGCCCATGGTACGTGACGCGGTTACAAACCCTGGAAAGTTTCAGGAAAACTTCCGGAAAATTTTCGAAAAATGGAGATTCCCAACCCTACGCGGCCTTTCCACCATCCCCGGACCCCCCACGGGCCCCCCACGGGCCCCCCAGGGCCACACACCGGATGGTAATGTCGCACAGACACATCCGGTCCCGAGCCGGCCCGGCCGATAGGTCGCAGGGCGTGACCCCTCGCCGCCCCCCTCGCCGCCCCCCAGCCCCTCCCCCACACCCACACTCGGCGCGGTCGCGGTATGTCGTTTGTTTTGCTCCGCGGCGGCGGGGGCGCGGGCGGCGGCTCTGGTGCTGCTGCCGGGGGCAGCGACGATTTACGGCAACCCTTTTAAAACTCGTTGGCGTGGGGTCGCGAGTGGAGGAGGAGAAGGAGAGCACCGCGGCGCGGGCCACGCCCAGCCCGTGGAGGACAGGGGAGGGGGGGGGGGAGCTCGTAAGGTGGCGCAGCACCACGTCGGCGAGGGGGACATGCACTCCCCTGCTCTGCCGTTGTCGCAGAGTTGGTATCAGTCGTTATGATCTGAATCGGCATTAATTGGCGTTGATAAACGAGGAGCATCGGGTACAACTGCTGTGCCAGCCACCCGCTGTGCCAGCCATCCGCGCCGCTTCCCCGCCCCGCCCCGCCCCGCCCCGCCCCGCCCCGCCCGCTATGGAGTACCGCAGCCCGAGGAGCGTGACAATGACGGCAGAGAGGGGCGGTGGTGCATCGTGCGAGCTGTCACTCACCCGCGCTGCGTGTGCGCTCTGTCATTGTGCGAATGTGAATGCGGTGCGCTATCTCCCTCACGCACTGCTGCTCGTCTTCCTCGCCGCGCCCCGCGCGCCCGACGCCCCACCCGATGCTGATATGACCAAACAACATGTCGAACAACGGCACGGCTGCGGTGACCCGCGCGCCCACGGGGGTCTGTGCGCCATACGGCTGTGAATGGCCCAACTGTGACTGATGCTTTTCTCCTCTCCCTTCCCAGCCCAGCCCTCTGCTGCTGCCCGAGTGGTATGAGCAAGGCGTTATCTGCAAAGACTCCAGTCGGACTGCGCCCCTCTCCTCCCCTCCTACACCAAGGCAGCTCGCTCCTGGACAGCCTTGTGGATAATTCAAATCTCGCTGCTAGCCTCAGGGGTATCTCCTCCCCTCCCCATCCCCTTCCCCCCGCCCGTCGGGCCCGGCGAGGTCACGGGAGGACCAGGACCACTCTGAGGATATTGTTCGCTCTGGGGCTGGGGCGTCGCCGTCGGGAGGAGGAAAACATACTGCTGCTGACCCCTCTAGAAATCCAACGGAACTATTTCTTCAAAAAGTGGGAGTGAAAATTTTCCGAGTATGACAGATGACGGCGTTGTTCGTTAATCGAAAATAAAATCCTCAAAACCGCAAGCAGTATTTTTCAGTTCATCAGAGGCCATGTAGCCCTGTGGCTTTTTCTGAAGGTGCCCTCTAAGTCTAAGTGCCCTGGAGCTACCTCTCTGTTTTTCCCCCGCCTACATGTTCGCCGTCTTGTCTGCAGGAGCGGTCCGCCGTCGTGAGGCCGTGAGGTAGTGCGGCCCCGCCCGGCCCGGCCGAGGCCGAGCCCCCCCCGCCCTGGCCATGGGGGACGCCGCGGACCGCAAGGCCTCGGCGTCGCAGCTCTCCATCGACCGAGCCGCGCTCATCCTCCTCCGGGTCAAGCGCGTCTTCCGCAAGAAGAAGCAGCAGCGCAAGGAGAAAAAGTGAGTACCGTCATGCCGAGTGTGCTCTCCCTCAGCCGCAGGTGCACCACCACGATGACGTCGACGGCGACCTAGGCCGCGCGCCCGCATGGAATAGCCCTGGAAGTCTGTGAAACTGCTCCAAGACTTACATGGCCATTCCTTGCTCGCTCGCGGCCGCCGGCGGCACCTCGGCGACGACGACGGCCACCAGGAAACGGGCGTTCCGCCGCACCATCGCCGTGTGGGCCCGGGTCGGGCAGGCCGGCCGATGGTTCCGCTCGACACCCCGGGAGGCCCACCCAGCACAGGGGTCGAGGACAGGCGCGGCCCGCTCCCCCGGGGCCCGGCCCGGCCAGGCCAGGCCCACGCCGCCGTCCCACTTGTCTCGCTTTATTACGCGGCGCCCCTATTGATTGTCTCCCTCCCTCCCCGCGAGCAGAAGGCCGCCCGCCCCGGGGCCTACGGAACGGAGGTCCCCGCCGCGGCGGCACCTCAACGGGGCACCCCAACGGGGGCAACTCAACGGGGCACCCCTCGCCCCCGGACGGGCGCGGGTTCAGCGGGGGGCGATGCTACGCGATGCGATGCCCTACGTGCGCTGTTGTTGTTGTTGTTGGCGGCGGTGGTGGTGGTGGTGGGAGGGGCGCCCATCACGTCTCGCAGCCATGTTGGATGTCGCAACCCATTTTCCACCCCGGTACGCTTCTCACGTGGGGGTTGACCCCACGGCACGACCCCCACACCCTTCTCCCCTCTCCTCCCCCTTAGTCTTTTAGGCAGGCGCAAGAGCCCTCTGTTTACCCTCAGCAGGACGACGGGGCCTGGCCTGGTCTGGCCCTATGGTCACGTGGTGTGGTGGTGGCCCGTCCTAAGCCCCCGCCGCCCCTCCTCCGGGTCGGGAAGGTTAAGGGTATTTAGGCGAGTTGGGACAAAGTCAACCCCGATCAAAGCTGTGATAGCAGTGCTCGCGGGAAATTTTGATGAGACAAAATTTAAAATAGAGTTAAACGGAATAAGACACACTAATTTTTCGTTGCGCGTTGCGATCCTTATTTGGCCAGCTTGTGAACTGCGGACTTGATTTAACTGTGCCCCAACTTAAGTATCTCCCGGGTAAAGTGATACGCGACAAAAAATACAAAAAAAACAAACATTTTTTGCCGTCCGAGCGCCCTCCGGTCGTGCAGACTCGCGACGCCTCTTGATGAGCCGTTTTTATTAGCCGGCAGCAGCTTATTGCGTTTTTCCCTCCTGCGGCATTAGCCCTGCTGTGTGCAAAAGCAGGGGGCAGCAGCAGCGGCAGCAGCAGCAGCAGCAGCAGCAGCAGCAGCAGCAGCAGGAGAAGGGAGGGAGAGAGAGTTCCGTTCCGTGAGGTGTTTTTACCGCGACGCACCGCGGGGTGGTGGGTGGTGGTGGTGGTGCGGCGGCGGCGGCTGCTCGGTCCAGCCCAGCAGCAGGCCTCCTCCTCTGCTGTTTGTTCTCTCAGCTGATTTCTCGCCCGCCCGCCCGCCGTGCCGTGGCCGAGGCCGTCGTGGTGGAGGAGGCTCTCCAGGCCGCGCCCACGACCACCCACCAGCCACAAGAGCCGCCTGCCCGGCCTCTGCCGAGAGCGACGGCGGCGGAAGTGAGAGAGGATGGACCATGATTGCGCGGGATGGGCGGGCCAACTTGAAATTTTAATTACAATAGGAAACTGCGGGAAGTCGGGCGGGCGCGCCAGGCCGCGCGCGTCTTCTGGTCTTTCTTTCTTTTTTTTTTATATTATGTATTTTGCGGAAAGCACGTCCGAGGTGAAGGGGAGGGGGCGTGGTGGTGGTGGAGGAGAGGTATGAGTTGGGCGGTGTGGCCCTCCCGCCTGGTTCGTTAGAAGAGATATCAGTCTTGAGCGCGCGCTGCGGCAGAGAGGCGGCAGCTGCTGCTGTGAGGAGGGTAGCGGTGGCGGGGCGTAGCGTTGGTGTAGTGGAGTTCTACGTGGAGGGAATGTGCCGCGCGGCGCGAAAGGGCACATCGCTCTGGAAGGGTGAGAACCAGAAGAAAGGGGAGCAGGAGGAAAAGGGGGGGGGGGGGTGGGGCAGGGCGTGTCTGTCGTCGGGGGGGACAGACCTGATGCCCCGACCGTCCAAACGACGCCATCTGTTCTCCCGACGACACTCTGTGCGAGCGCTCTGAAAGGTTTCGGCGCGCCGCGCGATCGGTCGTCGCCATACACCTCCGCCCCGCCCCGCCCCGCCCCGCCCCGCCACGCCATTCGCGGAACCACACAACCGCTCGGCATATCGATCACGAGGCACGGCGAAGCGCCCCGTATCGTATCGCCGGTAACGCGATAACGTGTAATTACCCCAAAAGCATTATATCCGCTCTATGTCCGCTTGCATTCTTATGGGTGGTCGTGGTTTTACCGCGTGGCTGCAATCCAATAAATCATAAAAATAGGAGATTGAAGGGCCCGAAATAAAACAAACTAAAGGAGGAGGAAAAGAGCCACACACTGCAACGCTCTGCTCCGGCTAATGGACGCTTTTTGTCCAATATATGGCGGTAATGAAGGTAATTGCCGCCAAACGAGCTGAATAACATCAGGCACACGCGTGGTCCGCTGGTGGACTTCCCTCTACTTCCCTGCTATAGCCGTCGTGCATTTCCCTTCCTTTCCCTACCCTTGCCCTCCCTTGCCTTCCGCCCCCTTTAACGTCTACCCCCTGCCCCCTCCCCCCTCTTAACCTCTCCTTGGATTTGCCCTGCTGATGCCGCACTGTCATGCTGCGCGACGACGTGGACAACGGTCGGCCTTTTCGATATGCGATGGGCCGCTGTTGTTGGGGAGGCCGATAGGCCCGCGAGGCCGGGGCTCTGTCCGGCCGACGTGAGATCCGTCCGTCCGTCCGTCCGTCCTTCCCCCGTCCGTCCCCCTGTCCTGCGTCTGCCTGTCTGTCTGTCCGCAAACAGACGGCCATGAAAAAATAATTAGGTTTTAATGCGGCGCCACGTCAGTGCGTGACAGAGGACACAGTGCGAGAGACAAACAGTCAGCCGACAGACAGACAGACTGACTGATAGACAGACCGACAGTGGAGCGGGGGCACACTCCCCCTTTTGGTATGTCCGTCTGTCTCTGTCTCTCCACCGCCGTCCTGCCCTCCACCCCCGCACCACCCTGCATAATTTGTCCATTTCCCCCAATCGTAAAGCCCTAAGTGCTCGGGGACAACCCTTGTCTCTTACTCTCTCTCCCCCCTCTCTTGCTCTGCTCCTGGTGGGGTCCGCCTGCCCCCAGACCCCCCACCCCTCGGCACCTCCCTCACCCCCACCCCTCTGCTCAGGGGGGACGTGTTCTCTGTCGGAGCGCGGCGCGCCTGTGTGTGTGTGTGTTGTGTGCGTGAGGGGTGGGGGAAGGTCAGAGTAGTTCTTTACTAGATCACTGGGTCATGACGATGGGTATACTCACGCGCGTTAATTCCTTCGGTAATGACCCCTAAAACGAAATAAAAAAAAGTAACGTCGTTTATTGCGGCCTTACAGTAGTAGGTATGGTATGGGCATGATGCGAAGAGAGGGGCTATTTGAGGGGAGGGGCAAAAAGCCTCCGGACACGCACACGGCGAGGGCGGGGTTGAATTGCCCCGGGGAGGGGGGAGGGGGCGCTCCAGCTGCGGTGGGCACAAAGATATGGGGCCGCTCATTGCAACTTGAATAGAGTTTCACGCGCGGGGGGAAAATGTTGGGAAGTGGGGGAGAAGATAGCTGGCAAAATCCGTGCTGGAGAGTGCGGTGTGAAGTTGAACCGCACGCTCTGCTCTCCGCCCCTCCTCCCCCCCAAAACCCACAAGTTTATTCCCCGCTTGAAAGTGGGTGTGGCGCATGCATGCAGGCCACCCCGGTGGGGGTCCCGGGCTAGGCGGCCGGCGAACCCTCTTGCTCCAAGCAGGCGCCAAAATTTGCAGCCGGAGGAGACAAAAGCAGCATGTAAAAGGGGGAGGGGGGCACGAGGTGGTGGTGGGTTAGTTGGCTCTGGGTCCGCCCGGCCGCGCCATGCCCTGGCCCACAATCCAAGCCCGACGACGACAACGACGACGACGACGACGCAAACGTGTGAGGGAATTCATTCGCGAGCAAACTTTGATTTGCTTAACTAGATTCAAGCGGCGGTTGGCGCGGTGTAGCGCGCGACTGGGCGTGGCGTGGCGCTGCGCTGTGCAGGGTGCGCGCGCGCGCGCACACACAGCAAATGTTTGCAGGGACGCTGCCGCGCACCCGCTTGGCAGCGCGCACATTATGTCCGCATCAGGGCGGCTTGAGCGGGAGGGCCCAGTGTGCTCTCTCTATCGTTTCCTCTCTCCCCTCTCTTTCTGACCCATCTTCTCTTACTCTCTTTCTCATTATTCTACTTTGTCACTCTGTCTCTCTTGTTATTCTTTCTCACTCACTCACTCACTCACTCACTCACTCACTCACTCACTCACTCACTCACTCACTCACTCGCTCGCTCACTTTCTCTCTGTCTCTGTCTCTGTCTCTGTCTCTCTCTCTCTCTCTCTCTCTCTCTCTCTCTCTCTCTCTCTCTCTCTCTCTCTCTCTCTCTCTGCTCTCCTCTTGCCTTTCGCTGCTTTCCTTATATTCTCTCGCTCGTAGCTCTTCCTCTCTCTCTCTCCATGTGGAGCGGAGGAAGCGAATGAGGTGGAAGTGGGAGGAGCGTACCGACACGTGCGATTGCAATATGCCACGCGAGATTCAATAAAGCTGCCCCCCGGGCGCGCCCCGCCCGAGCGCCTCCATGGCGGCTCGTCTGATCGCTCGTATAACCGTTCGCTCACTCGCAACTTGATGTTGTTGACTGCTACATCAACAAGCATGATCGGAGATAGAGGCAAGGGGAACCGCGTGGCGCGTTCTTTTTTGTTTACCGAAAAAAAACCAAAAAAAACGAGAACGTTTTGTACTTCCTGAAACATGGGCCGCATCCTCATTCTGTTTTGTTTGTGTTTAATCAGCAAACACTTAGTAGTGTCCAACACCATCATCGCTCGTGTCCGCGTTTTTCGAGGCCCTTTAAAAAAAAAATATATTTTTACTTGTCCCGTGACTTGGCCGCTCTGCCCCCACTGGAAAAATAAAGGTGCTATCTAATGCCTTTTTACAGGCGTTAGTAAAATAGTGCCTTTACAAAGGTGCGACTGGCCCCTGAAGGTGCTATTTTTGGCAATTTTAGTGCCTTTACAAAAGTATTAGTGCAATATAGCCACCTTTGTTTCTCCACTGCAGTGCCCTTGTCTGAGTCTCGGCGCAACATGCCGAGGTGCGCCGCGCGCTCAAAACTTTGCGAAAGGGAAGGATCAGCCGATGATTTGCGACATGACGGCCAGGACTGCCGCTATAGCTTCTTTTGCCAAAATATTATCGCGGAAGTTGAGGACAAAAGCGCTGCTGCTGAGGATGTATAGGGCCTCGGCTTGCTCCGCCGGGTGGAAGACAAACATAATTAAAGCTCATTCTCCATCGCTGCTCTCCGTACAAGGGCGTTCATGGAGAAACTAGAAGTGAGGGGTTTCGATCAACACTTCATCCTGTGTGTTGTTCCTCTTATCCTTGCTGGCGCTGGCAAGCTGCTATGGTGGTCGTGTGGTGGGACGAGACACACGACACCCAAACCCTTTCCTTCACCCTCCCCATTCCCTCACAATCTCACTATCTCGCTCTCTATCCCTCTTCCCCTCTCTGCCCCCCACCCCCTCTTCTCTGTCTCCTGCTTAGCACGCGGCTCATAGCGCAGATACGTGCGATTAAATGGTCCCAGCAGAGTAGAGCATCATGTCCTATGTGAGCGGACAGCGTGGCCGCCGAGGCGGTGGCGGCGCCGACATCTGCTGTCGGGGGTTACGTTCCATTCTGCAACGGGACGACGTGTGCGTGTGGCCGTTTTTTTTAATTCTTTATTTTTTAAAATTCTGTTCTGGTCCGTTCCTCTGCTTCTCTTTTTCTTCTCTCCCGCTTTTTCATAAATGATTAAATTCGCGCGGTGCCAGCTCGGTCGAGGCAGGGCGGGGCGGTGCCGGCTGACTGTCGTGTGCGGCTCCCGCTGGAATACGCGACGCGTGAGCGCGCGCCACTCGTCTCGGTGAAACAGTTGTTGTTGCCTCACCTCCCCCCGCCCTCCTCCCCCTCCTCCTCCTCCTCCTCCTCGTCGTCGTCGTCGTCGTCGTCGTCTCTATTCTCTCACGCAAACTCTATTCTATCCGCACCAGGACGGCCCGGGCAAGGAGGAGGAGGAGGAGGGAGTTGTCATTATTTGTGTTGGCATGTGTGCGCGGCTGCGCGCCTCAAGAGAGAATGTGTTTGCAACAAAGTCGGCTGCGTTGCCGTGCCGTGCCTCTGCTTCGCCTCTCCTCGCCTTCGCCGCCGCCAACTCGCACGGGGGATCACCAGAGGAGGCAGCGAGGCTTCGGGACGCTGTGTGGAGTGGTCGGCTGGTGTAAAGTCTCTCTGGACACCACCGGCCGACCACTCCTTACACTACGTCCGAGCCCACACACGAAACCTACGACACACGCACCTCTGCACGTTTTTCGGTTACATTTGGTGTGTGTCCACTGTAAAAATAAATTTAGCTGTAAAACCGTTCACGGTTCTGTTGTCTGTTTACAAATTGGATTGATTAATGCATCAATGCATGCGTTACTTTAAAAACAAACCCCTTTTTACTACTTTATTTTTACGCAAATGTTTTCTGTTTTGACGCTACGAAATATTTGTTCACGGTGTTCTATACATCACGTCAACTTAAAACACACTGCCACGACTTTGCGCACTTTGTGTGCGAAAGGGGGCGAAAGGGGGTTATGAGATTATGAAGTCGCGGAAGTAAAGTGAGGAGCCGTGTATCCCGCCCGTGTATTCCCTATGGGACTTATCAAGTGCTCTCGCCAGCACGCCGCCGCCGCCCGCCCCGGTCACGCCTGCCAGTTTACGAGGCGCCAGCCTGGCGTGCCCCGGCGGGCGCCCCGGCGGGGACCTGCCCTTCCCTAACCTTTTCCCTCGGCCGGGGCCCTGGCGGCGGTAAGGTCGGGGTGCCCGCTATACACTGTCTGCAGGCCCCGTCGTCGTGTCTGCACGAATAAAAGTGCGTGCGGTGAGACATTTCGCGTGCGTGCGGGGTCTGACTTCTTTGTTTTCGCCCAACATTTCTATGCGGCTGTAATTTTACATTTATGACGTTAGGAAAGACTCTTTTAAGGAGTCATTCCCGAGATCATCCCTGACTACGTGGTATTTGGAGGAGAAAGAAATGTCGGCTGCATATTACCCCGGGGTAAAAGTATCATGCATCCCCAGTCCCTGTAGACTCTAATTCCAATATGGTGGTCCGAAACCCTTTGGGGCTCCACAATATTTGCATCCGGCCCCCTAAAAGTCACGTAGTTTAGGAACGACCCCCTGCAGGAACGCATGAGGTGGTGTGGGTTTCCCCAATTTCACGTTGGGTTCCTTGCTTCTTTGATCCGACCGGCGTGACGCCTGCTCTGCGGCCGCCTCTGCTGCCTCGAGCTCTCGGAGCGCCTGGGAGGTAGGCAGAACGGATGCAGCCGTGCCCGGCGGGTCGGCCTACCCTGACTAGCGCAGGCGCCAAGCGAGCGAGCACCAAGGAAGGAAGAGAGAGAGAGGTGGGGGGG
>NW_026267342.1:348754-354837 GCF_000697945.3 Frankliniella occidentalis | reverse complement strand
AGAGGGGGCGGGGCTTTTTATAAAATAACATTCAAACAAAACAGAGGCAACACCGCCACCCACGACAATAATTATAACAGGCTGTTAGCTATCCACCCATACGCGCCACTCGTCCCAATCGGAGAGCCGTTTATACCAGAGGTGAAAAGGGGGCTGAGAGAGGGGGGGGGGTAGCGAGGGAGGGAGAGGGAGAGGGAGAGAGAACGGGGAAGTGAGGGAGCGAGCAGAAAGGCCAGGCGTTTGGCGTGAGACGAGCCGAGGTTATTTCTTTGCGCGGCCCTTTGAACGACGAGCGAAGACGGGGTGGTTGTATCGGCGGATCGGTCTGTGTAGTGGAGAGAGAGAGAGAGAGAGAGAGAGAGAGAGAGAGAGAGAGAGAGAGAGAGAGAGAGAGAGAGAGAGGAGATTAAAGGGGAGGGGAAGGATCCCCTGGTATGTTTGGTAAACACGTACTTTGGCGCGCGTCGCGCAAATGATCACTGTGGCAACGGAATTCCTAAACCTCGGCGCCAGTCTCCGTCGCTTCTCCGCCAGCCCTTTCAACCCCGTCCTCTCTCTGTCTCTCTGTCTCCCTCCCTCCCTCCTTCTCGTCTCTCTCTCCCCCACCTCTCCCTCTCCCTCCTGTACGACTCTCTCCCTCTCATCGAAAGTGGGAGGTACTCGGCGCAGCACCTTGCAATATTCATCCTGCCATTTCGACGAAAGGGAACGGAACAAGCGACCCCGGTGTCGTGTCAGTCTCGAGGCGACATTTCGATTCTCGACGAGCACGCGGGGGACAACGGGGACACGCTCGAACCTCGTCGCTATCCGGTAGAAGGAGACACTGCAAACCTAACAGTGAACTTAATACGTACAAGAAAGAGGGTACTTCGTACGTACATAAAAAGGAGTGGGCAAATCACCCGTACTCATCGCCTGCTAGTGCAGAGAATTCAAATGGATCCTCGCATCGCGGAAAATTAATTCTTTGGTGAGGCTTTTATTTCCAACACCAACACGATCAACGCTTTCTCTTGCCGTTGCCGCTGCGCGGCTCGCCTCTTGGTTGCGAGCGCGCCGAGCACCAAAGAGTGGGGGAAAAGTTGAACCACTGAGTCGCCGCGGCCGGCTTGCTGTGGGCCAAGTGAAGTGGGACAGCGCGCTGGAGTGAAGTGGTGCGCCTCTGGAAAAGAAGGAGGAGTCTGGCCAAAGTCTGGCCAAAGCGGCACAACAACGCAGTGGGACCCGGCGGGGCCGCGGTCTCGGGAGGGGAAAAAACCGGGGGGGGGGGGGGCACTCTGGTTGACCATTTCCAGCTTGAATAGCATGTTGTTAGTTCTCCGTCAAGTTTAAAACAATAGTGTTGAGTTATCCAATAATTGCTATTGCTAAGTGTTCTTGAGTGTTGAAATGTGCTCGGCTAAACCGAGAACATTGTCTTGTCCCAGTGTAAATTGCGTTGGTGCGAATGAAAATTGCATTGCCCTGATGCAAATCAGGGTCAAGAACATGCTTTCCTGGGTGATGGCCGGGACGGCTCACAGACGTGTTACAAATAGTCCGGAGACTGGGTCAGCAGGTTGACAACCGGGGGATTTCTCATACCGGTAGGGCGACACGGGAAACGTGACGGCAGCCCGCTTGCCAAGTCACGCCGACGTGGACGACGACGTCGACGACGAGGAGGAGGAGGGGAGGTTGGAGGTGGAGGGGATCCCCTGCGCTGTCCAGAATAAGCAGCAGCGCTGGTGGTGTATGGAGGTTGTTCGGCGTGGCCGTGAAGTGCCGCGTTTAAATTGTTTTAATTTGTCCGCTACGGGCCTCCTTAATTTAACGAGGCAGAGTATAGAGGGAACGAGGGAGACGGAGTCAGGAGGAGGGTGGGTCGGGGGAGAAGTAAGCCGCCCCCCTCTGCTGGCCCGCGGCCCGGGCAGATTTACGGCGACAGTTATGCGCTGATGAATGGCGCGCTGATCTCCCCGACTTTTCCGTCGCCCCGGCCCCCGGCCGGCGGCCGTAACGGATGAGGCGCGGGTGCGAGAGCATCAAGTGTGTCGGGCCCGCGCGAGCGTGCCGGGCTAATTAAAGCGGACTCAACCACCTGAGCCTTGTGTGATTTGCAGCTCCTTTATTCAAAATTGCGTTAAATGACGAAAAGTTCGTAATTTTTCCTGTAAGTTATCCATGTCATTGTGCATCGGTGTAAACAAAATGTGCGTCTATAAATTTACGAACAATTTGTTTGTTGCCTACGACTAGCTCGTATTTTTGGATTTGACGAACATTGTTCGTAAAAGCAGAAAACGAACTGTTCGTGATGTATTTTATCGTAAAATTACGAAATCTTCTAACTAGTTTAGTTTTCAACAATGATTCACCCTTAGAGAGGTGTACCCAGTGAGTTAGCCTAATTTTAAGTGGGGTGCGTGTGCTCCGCTTAGCCCCGAACATTTGAAAAGAAAACTGGGTAGTATATTTTTGTTGGCGTTTTTGTGTCGAAAAATGTTGTAAAATAATGATTTTTAAATTGAAGTGTATTCTTTGGATCCTGTGCTCCACTTGGCTCTTTTTTGGTAAGTTTATAAGATTAGGCTATCGTCAATTTGCGACCACAGCGTTCGTCATTTTACAATATACCTCTGTTAAGTACTGTAAATTGCAGAGTTTTGGGTGGGTGCGTATGGGCGGTAATGATGAGCGGAGCGAAAGGGGTGGGAGAGACTTTGAAGAGGGGGAGAGGGGGAGAGAAACCAGAGGGGGCAAGCTTTGCGTAGACCAGGCGTCGAACGCCATCCCCGGGTAAATTGGATCAATCAGTCAGGATGGTGCGCTGCGCAGTCCTAATCCGGCTGTCTGCTTCTGGCTGCCCTGCGTTCTGCTGTCTACATGCCGTTCGATGAATCAGTTGTTTTTTGTTTGTTTTTTTGCGGGGGAGTGGGGAGTCGATTTTTTTATAACATATGACAACCTGCGTGACAGACAGCCTATAGGTGAGGTGTCGCCGGAGGTTCATCATTTCATGTGTAGACTAGAAAAACAAAGGTGTTATACACTAGCTTTTAAATGTGCCACTGCACTAATGCGTTTGTAAAGACACTAAATTTGCCGAAAGTAGCACCTTTGTAAAGTCACTATTTCACTAAAACGCATAATATAGCATTTTGCATTGTGTTTCCAGTGTACTAGTCGGGGGCTTGATTTTATTCGATTCCGTCGCCGTACCTTACGCTGAGAAGTCGGGGGGAAAGAGAGAAGTCGAGCAGCTGCGGCTCTTTTGTCGCCGCTGCTGGAGATGGGCCTCATGTCCTGCAAAGCGTCGCGTCACCGTCACGGGCCATTGCACCCCGGGAGCGGAGCGGGGCGGAGCGGGGCGGAGCGGAGCATAGGGCCCGGGGGCGCCTGCGCGACTGTACGGCCCATGTGCGTGACGACCATGTGTGGTCGCGTGGAAGGGCATGGAGTACGCAGTGGTGCCCCCTCCAGCAGAGGGGCCCTTACCGGCTGCTCTAACAGTGTCGGGCCTGCAGCGGGGTGCTGTGAAAGAAAGTTTGATTTCAAACACGCGATTGCATTGCGTATAAAAGTGCGAAAAAGTAGTGCCCTTGAATGAAAGTTTGTTTACCTTACGTGCTAAACCCTAACAACTCTTGTTTTTCCCGGGTTCTCTAGTACAAGCTACTGAAATCGTGAAGTGACACTGCTATTGAGAAAATACAGATTGGCATGGGTTATAATTATTATTTCGTATTTGTTTTTTTAATTTTTTGGTCGCTTGGCAGTGAAGTGGGAAACCGTGTAAAATCTGTTAGTGCCTCTCCCCGCCCGTCACGCCGTGTGACCTTCGCGCACTGAGCTGCTGCACCATCATATCGCGGATCATATTATTTATCCTCGGCGGCGGCGATGCGGCGATGATGATCGATATTTATTTATCGCATCGCAGATATTCCGCCGCCGCGACGCGAGAGGGATTTCCTGCCGCGCGCCATAATGGCATCACGTCGTCGCGAGGGGGGATCGGACAAGGCGGCGGCGGCGGCGGCGGCGGCGGTGGGGGCGGCAGCGACCGCAGCCAGAGGCGGCGCCGCCCTGACGGCTGGCATCCGATTCCGATATTGGTGTTGTCGTCGTGAAAGAGCTGACGGAGGGATGAAATTAGCGGCCGGGTCGCCGGCGGGGCGCGCTGGGCCGCAAAGTCAGGGCGTGGCGGCGGCGGCGTTGGTGTTGCGCGGCGTCGTGCGGGTCAGGCTGTTGCGGGCTGATTGGCGTCAGCGCAGGAGAAGCTGGAACGGAAAAAGAAAAAGCATTTGGTTCCGCGAAATAATACGATTTTTGTTGTTCTCTTTCTAAATCCTTGCGGTTGTATGGCGGAGCGGTGGTGGCAGTGGTGGTGGTGGTGGGGCCAGCCGCAGCCATTAGTAGGGAAACTATGTTGAAGAGGTGGGAGCCAAGTGGCGGCGGCCTGTGAGGGGGAGGGGGAGGGGATGTGCAGAAGGGGGTTTGGCTGAGTGCACGTCACCTCACCATGCCTCGCGGCCCTCTCGAAAACGTAATCATGTGGAGGGATAAAAAAAAGGGTTATTTTTTTTATGAAAAAATGTTTATGCCTCTTTTCCTCGTTTGCTCTCTCTCTCTCTCTCTCTCTCTCTCTCTCTCTCTCTCTCTCTCTCTCTCTCAAGGTAGAACTTGCGGTTCCTCAGCGGGACGGGCGCTGGCCTTAGCCGCCCCCCGCTAACGATCATCTAAGCAACGGCATGCCCCTACCTCCCTCCTCACCCCCCGGCCCGGCTGATCGGGGAGACAAACAAGCAATATGACCTCCCTCCTCTCCTTCACAGGGCATTGTCCCGCCCTGCCGCGCCCCGCCACGCCCCGTCGCGCTACGCCGCGCCCTGTCAAGGCTGAGTGACCCCGCCTGGGTGGCGGCGGGGCGTGGCCTCGCGGAGGGGGCAGATGGTGAAAACGCTGGGGGGGAGGAAAAAAAATTGAGCCGCGAAGGGCGCCTGCATGTTCGAGAGGTAGAGAAGAAAAGAGGAATTTTGAAGGCGTCGTGCAGCCACGATAACATCATTTATTAGAGAAGGGAGATCGGGAGGGAGGAGGTGTTTGTGCTTCTATTTTCTTCTTCTGCTTTAACGGCTGTGTGGCACATTGAAGCGAGAAAAGGTATACCATATGGCCTCGTAATGTTATTTTGTTTGCAATTTTGTTTTAAATTTCCGTCCCGTCGGCCGCGGTGCCCGCCCGTTACAGAAGAAACGCGATATACTGATGGTGTCCCGGCCGGCCCCGTCCCTCTGCCTTTTATCCTCCTTTGTCGCTTGACCGCCGTCCTGCTCCTCACAGCCGATGTGTGCGCCGCAGTACAGTAGGCGGTCATGCGGGCTGCCGCGCCCTCGCCCTGCGGCGAAACGAAATTGCACGGCGGTGGCGGAGAATCCCGCCGGATATGGGATCACATCATGATGATCATCTCATGATCAAACCGACCAGCTGGCTCCTGATCGCGTTCTGGTCGCGCTGGTCTTGTGGCGCGGAGGCGCGGCCTGCATGCGGTATGCTGCACGAGTGGTTGGCCACATGGACCATGGACCGTGTGCTGCTGTTATTGCCCCGTCGTGGAGACGGAACCTAAAATGCGCGCGTTTCGTGAAAAAGGAGCAGACGCCTCCGCATTGGCGAGGGCCCGACTACGCTGTTTATGCGGCTGCAGCGTGGTGGAGCGCTCCCTGACTAGAGAAACTATAGATACTTATAGTCTCTCTTCTCTGACCAGAAGCGTCTCGACCTCGACGCGCCTGGCTGGCAGGCCACCAGGCCACCCGGCAGGCCATCAGGCCACCAGCCCCGCCGGCCGGGGAGATCCGATCGTGACCCGATCTGCGACCCGATCGCTACCCGATCCGATGTAAAGGATGGAGAAATAATCTCGATAGGCCTGTCAGCCTACGGACCATGCTGGCCTGGGGAGCGTCGCCCCAGTGCGATATTCCTGGATATCCCTCACCCCTCTTCTGTTGTGTACGCGCAATGTGATGCGCATGCTTAACGATCTCTCTCTCTCTCTCTCTCTCTCTCTCTCTCTCTCTCTCTCTCTCTCT
>NW_026267342.1:345808-348551 GCF_000697945.3 Frankliniella occidentalis | reverse complement strand
GAGAGAGAGAGAGAGAGAGAGAGAGAGAGAGAGAGAGAGAAAGAGAGTGAACGGGAGGGAGCGAGCAAGCGAGAGGAAGGGATGGGGCTGTTTGGAATCTCCCTCTGCTCCCGGGCGGGTCGCCGCGGTCATAAAGCGTCGCTTGGCGGGGCTGGTCTCCGCCACCAAGGCCGCGGCCGTGACGAGGGACCCCGCGGGGCCGCGGCGGGTCCCAGCCGGGGGGCGCGGCGGCCGTGAGGAGATAAGACTGTACCGCTGCGTGAGCGGCCCCCTGGTGGGCCTGGTGGGGCTTGGTGGGGACCCGGCAGGGCATGCTCACTGGTGGGGTGGGCACTGTTGGCTACTGTTCTTCGTGGCCGGCTCCACTGTCGTTGACCTTGTGACCTGCACTTCTTCGCCACCTGCGGTATGGTGTTTGAGGCGAGGGATGCATCCACCGCGGGTGTATGTGTGTGTCTGTGTGGTGTTTGGCGGGCTGCCCGCGCTGTCCTTCGCGTCACCGCCGCCGCCGCCGCCTGTCTCCGGGACGCGTGCCCCGGGCTTTCGCGCTGCTGCTGCAAGAGCCACTTTCTGCTTTCGTGGGTTTCCGCCTCACATGGGGAAATTGAATTCCGCGCGTCCCGGGCTTTCCTCTCCTCTCCCGCCGCGCCGCCCAGCGCAGCCGACCCCCATCCAGTTAGCGAGCGAGAGGGATGGGGAGGGAGGGGGAACAGCGAGCAGGGGAGAGTTCGCGGGCGCGATTTCCCCTCGCCCGGGGAATGTGTTGCTGAGACAAGCAATTAGTTGCCGTCCCGACCCTGGCCGGCCAGGCCACGCCGCGCCGCGCTCTTGCCCCGCCATTACGCCCCAGGGTCAGACCGGTGGTGCACATGTTGTGGCGGGACGGGGGCCTGCTGCGGATTCCTCTCCAGAATAGCACTCGTGCCGCTGTTATCAAGTTTAGATCGGCGAGATACGCGCCGCACCACCTCCTCTCCGGCCTACTGACCCAGATGAATTACCACCACCACCCCTCCTTCTTCTCCCTCTCCTCCTCATCGCCCTCCTCCTTCTTTCACCCTTATTGTCCAGGCCGACCTTTCTGTCCGGCCGATAACCCTTCTTCTCGTTGACCCCAAGTTCCCTTGCCGGTATGGGCGTGGCGTGTCTGAGCAGCGTCAGATCGGCTGAGAGGAAGGGTGTGTGTTCAAATTTACCTTACCGACTGCAATAAATTTACATCGTCGTTTGTAAATTGAAAATTAGATTATTTTTTAAAGTCAACAAGACGTTGTGACGCGACCTTTTATTACGGCAATTCAAATGTGTGCATGGCATACTTTAAATAAAGTCACATGACAAATATAGTGTAAATATTAATATGTACATTTAGTCTGGGCTAAGGCTGCACATACTGCCGTAAAATGCAACTTTAAAAGATGTGCAGATGTGTACATGGGCATTTAGAACACAGTTATAAATTCGTCCATGAGCATGTGCACATTATTTAAAGTATACATTTTTGAATTGACAGAGATCCTCACTCCACTCTCCCTGTTTTTTTTTCTCTGCTATAGACGTGGGAGAAGCGAGAAAGCCACGTAATCTCGCTCTGTGTGCACATCCCCACGCATGCCCCACCGACTGCCCCACCCGCCAAAGTAATAACCGAAACCAAACTTGTGTGTGTGTGTGGAAGAAAAGAAAGGATGGAACAAGTTGCTCTGCGATGCTATGCTGCTGCTGTGCTGCTGCTGCTCCATGTGAACTTGGCAAATACCAGCGTCAGAGGTCGAGCCGGCTGTGGCCGGGCGGGAGCGAGTGAGACCCGGATGGGAAAGGAAAGGGAAGAGGTGTGCGCCGTAGCGAGCGAGTCTGAAAATAACCCTGACGTGAACTTTTGAGTTTCGCTCCCTCACCTATGTATCCTCTTTTCGCTCCTGCTGTGAGGGGATGGGATTAGGGGATGTTGCTTTTTTTCCATCTTTCACGGCTGTAAAGGAAGTGTATAGATGTGGTTGGCCACTGTAGGTTGTGCTTGGGGTAACTTGAACATATCGTCTAAAAGGCTTCTTTAATGGACGATGAACTGAATTAGAGGGTAATTAAACAATAATGCGATCCTTCAATATACCAGACCAGGGGCTACCGCAGCCTGTTCTGTCGGCTGTGACATGACACAGACAGAGGGCACGGGAGTTTGAGCGCGCAGTATTTCAATAAGTTCGCGTCGAATTTCTCCGATAATTGATGGGAAATGTTTGGGTATTCCCGGCCGGAGTCAAGTGGGTGGAGGAGCACCACGCCACGCTATTGCCATCCGCCTCCTCCACGTCGTCGTAGCCGCCCCCGCCCGCGCGGGACCGGAGAGCCCCTTTGTGAGGCACATTACCTGCCGGAGACTGTCTCCCTTTGAGCGTGCCGCGAGCGGTGGCGGCGACACGCCAGCCGCCCCCCATCTGACCGCCGCCGCCGCCGCCCCCACCTCCCCCGCCCCCGGCCTAGCCCAGTGTGGTGTGAGTGCCCCGCCACATCTGACCCCACTACTATAGTGACCCCATCTGTCGGGATGATTGCCACCCCTCCTGATGGTTATCTGCAAACCCCCTCGTGTGTCAAATTTACCCGTCGCGCCCGCGCCCGTTTTGCCCGTCTCGCCGCCAAACCGTTTCGAAGCCACCAGCAAAGCGCGTGTTGACTGTTCCCTCTGCACACAAGCGCCACTCACTCTCATTCTCTCTCTCTCACTCTCCCTCTCTCGCTC
>NW_026267342.1:340554-341072 GCF_000697945.3 Frankliniella occidentalis | reverse complement strand
CTCTCTCTCACTCCATGCTCTCTCTCTCTCTCTCTCTCTCACTCCATTCTCTCTCTCTCTCTCTCTCTCTCTCTCTCTCTCTCTCCATGCGCGCCGCTGCATTGTGTGCGAATGCCGTGGCGCTGTGATTGACGCGGTAACATGGCATAAGCCCCTGACGTGTCCACATGTCTGCATAGCGCAGCATGGCGCCGGCCCTCACAACTGTGCGGCCCGGCTTCCTCGGTGGTATCGCGGTCGACTCTCCCTGTCTGTCGGCGAGCAGCTGGGGCAGTCATATCCGGTCGCGTTTATAACATGAAAATTTATTTCGCAGACACCCTGTTAAAAACTTTGTCCTTTACTTTTTCGATGAACGAGTGTCGGTACTACAAAAAGTCGCAATTTGGGACAATTTCTATCACTGCAGTGTACTGTACACTCAGTTCATATACTCTCCCAGAGGGCACAGTGGGTATTGCTCCAGGAGATGGCCCTACCTTTTGCTGTCCCTTGACGCCAAGCATTTAAGTGCCCCC
>NW_026267342.1:340096-340504 GCF_000697945.3 Frankliniella occidentalis | reverse complement strand
GAGAGAGAGAGAGAGAGAGAGAGAGAGAAAGAGGGATGGCAGAAGGGCGAGGGCTCCATTACAGCGCGGGGCGGTGTCGTCGGGGGAATTAACACCCGGGGCGGTGGCGGCGGCGGGTTGAAGAGGCAAAAGAAAGGACACGAGAAGTGGGCGACGCACAGCCTTGGAAGTGAAATTCGATTCGGGTCGCCGAGGCCAACGTTAAAGCCAAAGACAAACAGCAGTAGCCCCCTGCTGGACGGACAACCGAACGCTGTTGTTGTACGGCGTCCTGTCGTTGTTCGCTGAGCGTCCTTGTCGTCGTCGAGGCATTACGCAGCGGCCACCATCGGACCTTGAATTGTCACTCGTGCTGTCTGCTGGACGTAACTCGAGCACGCGCCCCGCCTCACCCCACCACACCCCGCC
>NW_026267342.1:334736-335104 GCF_000697945.3 Frankliniella occidentalis | reverse complement strand
AAAGGGGGGAGGGGTGAAAGGGGAGTATTGAAAAGAAAAAAGGGGGAGCTGTGTGCGAGAAAAGGTACAGTGCCCCTTTCTTTTGACTCGCATTAAGATTTACTGGGGGGCTCCCGCGGGGCTGGGAGAGAGATATAATTTGTCCCGGACGCCGATCACGCTGCCCCGGCGGCCCTCCCCGGCCCTCCCCGGTCGGCCGGCGCCGCCGCTTCGCCGCTGACGACGAAATGATGACGCTGATCGCGATGATGATACGATGACGTCACGACTGCTGGTCCTGATTACATACCTGGCGCCGCCGGTCAATTTTAATGACACGTCTGGGACACGCGCGCGCGCGTGTGTGTGTGTGTGTGTCGAGGGGGGGC
>NW_026267342.1:323272-325846 GCF_000697945.3 Frankliniella occidentalis | reverse complement strand
GGGGGGGGCAGCTACAATGGAAGAGTCCACGTCGTGCCTTTTAAGTGGTTTGGCCGGTTTGGCAGAGCCCTATACATTGAGAATTTCTTGATGGCCTTTTCTTGTGTTCCCCAATTTATTTCATGCATTTGAGAGGGTGAATGAGGGATGTCGGGGAAGGAAAGGGTGGGTGGGGAACTTATTGTTGTTTTGCAGCGGCAGCAGCAGGAGGAAGTGGTTTTGGGAAGGCCGTGCGGCCGGGCCGCAGTCGCATATCCTGCCGTGTCGCCGGAGGGTGATCGACTGAGCGGCCAGTCAACGTCAACCGCGTGTCTGGGCGGCATGGCTGGCGCGAGCGCGTTTGGACAGGGTAGCGGAACCCGTGGGGGGGGGGGGGGGGGGACAAAAAAAAAACAGGGAAAATGGAGACTGATGGGGTGGAAAAGAAGAAAGAGGCACAGTGAAAGAAACTACAAGGAGCGAGAGGGGGAACTCGAGAAACTAGGTGGAAGAAAAGTCGGCGAAATATAGTGAGGGTCCCGAGTGTTTGCCCTGCAAAAAATCAAAGTTGTAAAGGACCATTTTTTTAAAGTAATAATGCACTTCAACTGCCTTAAGTTTTTGTTCTTCATTTTTTTTTCGTAATGAACAACAGTTTGTCGTTCACGCCATATAAACATGCTTCTGCCTGTTAGTTTCAACCGAGGGGTGCCCAACTGTGGTAATCAGGTGTACACAGACTTGGTAATCAATGGTAATCTCTGGGTAATCCTCACACTCGTGAGGATCCTTTAAAAGAACAGATTTGTTAATTTAGACATGAATTTTTGTGTATATCTTGCCTAAATGCCAACGCGCATGTTCAATATGGCAACTTTGCATGCCTCACATGGACAAAATCATAATTTTGGCCAATTATATAATGTAAATTTCTAACTTATTGCACGATAAAGAATCAAGAACTGACAAAGAGTTGCACACAAATGAATCTTTCTCAGGTCGAAAAAATGGCCGCTTCGTTTTAGAATGCAGGTGGGTCATACCTAGTATATACATAGGTAATCATTGTCCCTAAATTCGGACGGTTTTTGAGGAAAAACGCCTGTGACATCTAGAATTTTTGAAATATGAAAAATCGCTGGGGATTCTAGAATCCTCACGTCGAGACGCACCTACCACTCTCCGAAAATATTTTTTCGCGCTAACGGTATAGGGGTAAGGGCTGTTTGAATCGTGTCCGTATTCAGGAACCAATGCGTCCTAAATTCGGACAGCTTTGAAAAATTATGAAAAGTGAAATTTTTTTGAGGGGTATAGAAACTTCATGAAAAAATTTAACCTTACCCTACCGTCCAAATTTTCTTGTCTGGTATAGTTTAGTCGCTAGAACTGCTTAAAGATCGCTTTTAACGTGCCCTAAATTCGGACAGTAGTCACTTTTGCATGTAAAAGCCTATGTCCGAATTTAGGGCGCATTGCGAAAACGCTTCCCAAAACTAAACCGTGCGACGAAAAATCAAAAACTTGGTGTCATATTGTAGATAAAAGTACCAAGTTTCACATATGTTGTGGTCCGAATGACCCGGGCTTACACTGTTCGGAGCCCCAAATTCTTGCAAGACACATTTAAAAACGCCTGTTTTGGGGGGCTAAAAATACGAATTTCAGGAATTTCTGGAGGAAGCAATATTACTCACACATTTATTTTTTTGGCGGAAATGGAAACTTGGTGGTCTTACCTTTCCATCAAACCCATAGAAGTTAAATTTTGTCAACGCATTATGGATTTGGAGGCGACAATAGTGAAATAAGGCACAATGTCCGAATTTAGGGCGCAAGTCCGAATTTAGGAACAATGACTGTAATCATTGGAAATCTTAACAATTTGGTAATCCGGTGTACACATTTTTATGTAGTTAGGCACCCCTATCGGTGTCAACGAAGGTCGCAATAACGGTATAAATTGCCCCCTTTAAATTGAAAACAAAAGTTTGACTTTTCTCAACAACTATTTCGTGTAGTGTCGGGCGCGTGTGTAACCTCTCGCCCCTCCCCCCCCCCCTCACCTTTCGCCATGACGTGCTGCCAATAACCGAGACTGACGGATAACGAACGTGGCAATTATTCGCGGGAAACGCAAGGCGAGATGGTGGCCTCTCTCTCTCTCTCTCTCTCTCTCTCTCTCTCTCTCTCACTTTTCCTCAAAAGTTTCTCATTCAGCTGGCAAGCCGACATGTCCGACGGTGGCGCGGGTGGGGCGGAATGTTTCGCGTCTCTAACGAGGAGAGAAAGAATTGGTGAGAAGGAGCAGAGAGAAAGAGGAGGAATAAGGGGGGAGGAGGTGATGGGGAGTTCTGCATAATGAGTAAGTGAGAGTGAGTAAAGAAGGTTTTCCTGTTCCGTCACCGCTGTCATGGTGGGAGGGCCACTTGAGTAAGGGTGCGTGCTTGTGTGTGTTAGTCCTGTCTGTTTCTGAGAGAAAACGAGAGGGAGCCCGGGGAAAGGGGGGAGGGGTGAAAGGGGAGTATTGAAAAGAAAAAAGGGGGAGCTGTGTGCGAGAAAAGGTACAGTGCCCCTTTCTTTTGACTCGCATTA